>NC_088411.1:32672148-32774648 GCF_034236695.1 Oncorhynchus nerka
CTAATGACCAACATGCCCTCCTCCCTCTCCTGCCCTATCTGAACAGGACTAATGACCAACATGCCCTCCTCACTCTCCTGCCCTATCTGAACAGGACTAATGACCAACATGCCCTCCTCACTCTCCTGCCCTATCTGAACAGGACTAATGACCAACATGCCCTCCTCACTCTCCTGCCCTATCTGAACAGGACTAATGACCAACATGCCCTCCTCCCTCTCCTGCCCTATCTGAACAGGACTAATGACCAACATGCCCTCCTCCCTCTCCTGCCCTATCTGAACAGGACTAATGACCAACATGCCCTCCTCCCTCTCCTGCCCTATCTGAACAGGACTAATGACCAACATGCCCTCCTCCCTCCCCCCTGCCCTATCTGAACAGGACTAATGACCAACATGCCCTCCTCCCTCCCCCTGCCCTATCTGAACAGGACTAATGACCAACATGCCCTCCTCCCTCCCCCTGCCCTATCTGAACAGGACTAATGACCAACATGCCCTCCTCACTCTCCTGCCCTATCTGAACAGGACTAATGACCAACATGCCCTCCTCCCTCTCCTGCCCTATCTGAACAGGACTAATGACCAACATACCCTCCTCACTCTCCTGCCCTATCTGAACAGGACTAATGACCAACATGCCCTCCTCACTCTCCTGCCCTATCTGAACAGGACTAATGACCAACATGCCCTCCTCACTCTCCTGCCCTATCTGAACAGGACTAATGACCAACATGCCCTCCTCCCTCCCCCCTGCCCTATCTGAACAGGACTAATGACCAACATGCCCTCCTCCCTCCCCCCTGCCCTATCTGGACAGGACTAATGACCAACATGCCCTCCTCACTCTCCTGCCCTATCTGAACAGGACTAATGACCAACATGCCCTCCTCCCTCTCCTGCCCTATCTGAACAGGACTAATGACCAACATGCCCTCCTCCCTCCCCCTGCCCTATCTGAACAGGACTAATGACCAACATGCCCTCCTCACTCTCCTGCCCTATCTGAACAGGACTAATGACCAACATGCCCTCCTCACTCTCCTGCCCTATCTGAACAGGACTAATGACCAACATGCCCTCCTCCCTCTCCTGCCCTATCTGAACAGGACTAATGACCAACATGCCCTCCTCCCTCTCCTGCCCTATCTGAACAGGACTAATGACCAACATGCCCTCCTCCCTCTCCTGCCCTATCTGAACAGGACTAATGACCAACATGCCCTCCTCCCTCTCCTGCCCTATCTGAACAGGACTAATGACCAACATGCCCTCCTCCCTCTCCATCTGAACAGGACTAATGACCAACATGCCCTCCTCCCTCTCCTGCCCTATCTGAACAGGACTAATGACCAACATGCCCTCCTCCCTCTCCATCTGAACAGAGCTGGACATTATTCACTTTTTTTTTTAGATTTCATATTTTTCTTTTGATTTTATTTTTCCTGCATATCCTTTTTTAAAATTGTTTTCTTATTGTTATGTTGACTGACGCATAATTTGTAATAAAATGCGAAGCCAAAATAAACAAATTCCCAAACCTTGAGCCTTTTTTGTTCTTAAAAGTAGCACACACTCACGGACGTATATATTTTATAATATGATGTTACCTAAGCAAGATCAACCAATAAAGGAGTGGCCTCATCTTCCCTCCCCCAACCCATCCTCCCCTAGAGAGAGAAACATTAAAGCACTGTGCAAGCTCTGCTTACACCCAATTTCCTTCCATCCAATCAGGCGTTCCCTGAGTGCTGGCGGACAGGCCGGGCTGCCTATGTGGAGCCTGCAGGATGGGAGGAGGGAGAATTTCAGCCACTCTGTCCCTTTAAAGCCCCCCTCGCCTCTCTGTCACGCCCTGCACATCAAACAGGAAGTGAACCTATTTTCCAGCCCAGAGTTGTCTCCCAACCAGAACCAGATGTCCAGACCCTTCGACCACCTCTCTCTCCTTTCCAGGTACGGCTCTCCGTCCTGGGCCTCCAAGACCCACTTCGGAGCCCTCCTGAAGCTCCAGGCCAACAGCAGAGCTGGAGACCACCTCAAAGACCTACCCAGCTTGCTGGAGGCTGCAGGGCTCTTCACCAAGTCGCCCTCCTGTGGGAAGGCAATCATCCAGGAGGCCCCCAGAGACCCGGGCCTCTCTCTTTCCCATTCCCCGACCGTTGACCTCAAAATCCCCCAGGTGAGAGGCCTTGGAGTTCTGGGGATGGACTTCTGCTTGGGCTCCCTGAGCTCTGATCCCTACAGACTCCCCAGCCACCACTGTGAGAACAGCCTGGGGAAGAGGCAGAGGTCCATCCTGCCCAAACACAGCCGCCTGGGAAGCAGTGGAGGAGAGAGGGAGTACTGGGCTTCATCCGATGCCGACCGCCCTGTCTCTGGGGGGCAGTATCCTACCTCTGACCCCGAGGCAGACCTCAGCAACATGCATCTGAGGAAAAAGAGGGGACGATACCGTCAGTACAACGCAGAGCTGCTAGAGGAAGCTATCGGAGTGGTGATGGAGGGGAAGATGAGCGTGTCCAAGGCTCAGACCGTCTACGGGATCCCTCACAGCACGCTGGAGTATAAAGTCAAGGAGCGCCTTGGCACCCTGAAACATCCACCCAAGAAGAAGCTGAAGCTGATGAGCCACATGGAGGAACCGGAGGCCCCAGAGAGCCAAGAAGCTCTGTATGCGACCATGGACCTTCAGTCTGTGTCAGCATCCGGAGAGAACGGCAGGCAGCTGCTCAGTACACGCCTCTCCCCAGACGAATAAAGTCACGATTGAAAGAGATTCAGTACTTGATGATATGTGATGTTTTTTCCCAGACCAGGTAATCGTTTGTATTTGCCAGGCAGTGGCAATGACAGAGGAGTCTATCAGGGGAGGATGGCTCATAATAATGTTTGGAACAGAGCAAATGAAATGGCATCAAACCATGTGTTTGATACCATTCCGCTCCAGCCATTACCACAAGCCTGTCCTCCCCAATTAGGGTGCCACCAACCTCCCGTGGAGTCTATATAGCTAGTACAAAATTGATCAGTTAGGTATGTTGATTTATTCCAAATGCACTTCTACTTACTGTGATCTACCCCGTGAATCAATCTGACCTATTCATCTTAGCTCTTTAATTGTTTCAATATGTTTGGTAAGCCTATAAGTAGCTGTTGTCTAAATCAATCAAACACTAACTTGTCTCTGCCCCTCAACGTTGTCCTAGACATTGTTGAAACACTCCATATTTGAAATATGTTTTATGAAGCTTGTTTGTATAACAATATTTTAACGGTTCATCCTGAAACTGCTTTAGATACATAATCTAATATTTTTACTATTTGACTAATATAAAGTGTGATGTGTTGGCAAAATTGCAATTGGACCAAGCCCAATTGTCTTCAGAGTTCTATATTGATCAGTGGCGCCCCTTACTGTCTTCTAGGAGTACTCTAGTTATTGCAGCACTTCGGGTTGAACCAACAGCCTGCAACCCAGGTCCTGTAGAACTACAGGAAATGTATGGTCTTATTGGAGGCCAGCTGAATCAAAAGCTTGCAGACCTTGTAGCATCAAGGTTGGAGACATTTGGGTTGGATTCACCAACCTCATTTCTTTGTTTGGGTCATAATGATGACTCATGCTCAGCCCTCGACATGTAGAATCAAGGCTTATTTCTATTTGAAACTCTATTCATATTTGACCACCTAAATGGGGGTTTATAATGTTTATTTTACTTTGTCAACCAGTGTTTGACTTTAAGCTCACAATCTCTTTCCCTGTCACTGTTCAGCAAATGCACACCTGAGATTGAATAGACCAAACTACAGCAGAAAGAATATGTGGTTGCAAGGATGCCTGCAACTACTGAAAATCTTAATGTGAGGTTGTATGTTTTTGTTTGTTGGGAGAACAGATTCCTCTGTCTGCAATTTCACCACCTCCTTAGTTACCAACCAAACCTCAGATATAGACGTGTTGGCTGTTTAGCTACAAAATCACTATATCACCTAGATTGTTGACACGTAAACTATATTTTGTCTCAAATGTGTATTGAAACGTACATTTGCACAATGAGCACTTTTCTCTGAAATACATGTCAGTTGTTGGTGAGCTAGCTAGTGAATTTTGGCTTTATTAGCATAGATGTGACATCAGTCAAAACACCTCAAAACAAGACATTGTATCAAAGAGATCAAACTAGCTAAAACACGCCACCCACAATTCCCCAGGTGGCAGTTTCTTGTCATTGTTGCTAGCAGTCTGGCCATCCAGAATCACACGACTTCTGCCTCATTGAAGCCTGCACATTGTTTTTGTGACACAAGCTAACCGTTTATACTCTCCAAAAGCACGGCAGAGTTACAACCACTCAGATGTCTCTCCGCTGTGTGACTAGGACATTTCTTTACCTGTGTTTACCTGTAGCCTTCACCACAACTCAGGGTAATGTTTGTGTGTGGCTGCAGTACTTGTGTGAATGTGTATATTTTATCAGAAATGTATATACTATGTTAGATATCTATACACAAACATACCTCACTCAGATGTATATCTCCTACTTATTTCCATGCCTCTTGTATCTTACTCAGAATCATCTGAAAAGGGGTAAATTTTCATTTTTTGTTGTTGTCTGCGAACAGACACTTTTGGGATGTCTTACCATTGACTGATAAATATATGACTCTTATCAGATGTTCTCACAACTTACCTTAACCGAGCATTTGTTTACCAGTTTGAGCCTCCTGGACAGTTTAAATCTGTGCGGTGCTGCAGTTAGCACAACAAACTTCAGGTGTGAAGTCGGGTAGTTTCGTTACCTCTAGTGATGTCTGTCCCTGCTTAACAGAAGAAGACCAGGACAAGGGACAGGTGGAAATGTTTGTTGTTAAAACATAAAACAATTTTCTTGCTCCTCCTTGGTAATACCGACCAATAACAATTTATGGAAATCTCAGATTTGTACACAATGTTTACTTATCTAATTCTACAATCAGAACTAGAATCCAAATACTCATCGTGACTAGAACGCTCGGAAGCAGCAACATGGCGTCCCGCTGTGAATTTGGCAAAACTGCTGTGAGTACTACTTACCCTATCGACAGTTATACCTCAGGACATTTCAGAATATTAGACCAAGCCCCTATTGTCCTTGTATAAGGTTTCTATTACAGTGCTGGTTTTAATACTGTCATCAGACGGGTTGTATTACTACAGTTCTAGGGAAATATTTATAGTTAACAAGACTGTAAGATGTTTATTTCTCACTCTTGACCCAGTAAGTTCTTATGCATCATTTTTGAGACTCATGTAAATTAAATATTTAGACAGACATTTGAGTTAAAAGTTTGATTTTGGCCCACCGTGAACACACAGCTACAAACTCTTAGATAATTGGTCAAACTTAACTGATATCACATGAAATGCAAAAAACAAGAACTTTCCTTAATTAAGGCTGGTCCTATGGTCTCCTTTTC
Source organism: Oncorhynchus nerka (assembly GCF_034236695.1). Classification (NCBI taxonomy): domain Eukaryota; kingdom Metazoa; phylum Chordata; class Actinopteri; order Salmoniformes; family Salmonidae; genus Oncorhynchus; species Oncorhynchus nerka. Next base: position 32,677,611 of record NC_088411.1, read on the forward strand.
AGTTTTTATTAAATTTTTGTGGACATTACATTTCAGAATCTCTGACATTTCCTTTAGTCTTTCAGGTGTATATAAGTATAGTGAAAATAAATATAGTTGACTACTAGGTTAACTAATTAGTATGAATCTACTGTAAATGTTAATTTTTAAATGTGCAATGTATGTCAGTCAAAAGCTTGTACACACCTACTCATTCAAGGGGTTTTCTTAATTTTTTTACTATTTTCTACATTGTACAATAATAGTTAAGACGTCAACTATGAAATATCACATATCGAAAAATGCAGTAACCAAAAAAGCTATTTTATATTTGAGATTCTTCAAAGTAGCCACCCTTTGCCTTGCTGATACCTTTGCAAACGCTTGGCATTCTCTCAACCAGCTTCAGGAGGAAGTCACCTGGAATGCATTTCAATTAACAGGGGTGCCTTTTTAAAAGTTCATTTGTGGAATTTCTTTCTTAATGCATTCAATAATTTGTGTTGTGACAAGGTCGGGGGGTATACAGAAGATAAAAGACCAAGTCCATATTATGGCAAAAACAGTTCAAATAAGCAAAGAGAAATGACAGTCCATCATTACTTTAAGACATGAAGGCCAGTCAATCTGGAAAATGTAAAGAACTTTTCTGCTGCAGAGGATACATTTATTAGAGTTACCAGCCTTAGATAATCAGGCCTTCATGGCCAAATTACTGCAAAGAAGGCACTACTAAAGGACACCAATAAGAAGTGGAGACTTGCTTGGGCCAAGAAATGCAAGCAATGGACATTAGATCGGTGGAAATCCGCCTTTGGTCTCAGTCTAAATGTGAGATTTTTGGTTCCAACTGCCGTGTCTTTGTGAGACGCAGAGTAAGTGAACGGATGATCTCCGCGTGTGTTTTTCCCACCGTGAACCATGGAGGTGTGATGGTGTGGGGAAGCTTTGCTGGTGACACTGTCTGTGATTTGCTGGTGACACTGTGATTGATTTAGAATTTAAGGCACACTTAACCAGCATGGCTACCACAGCATTCTGCAGCGATACGCCATCCAATCTGTTGATTTTCAGCAGGACAATGACCCAAAACACCTCCAGGCTGTGTAATGGCTATTTGACCAAGGAGAGTGATTGAGTGCTGCATCAGATGACCTGACCTCCACAATCACCCGACCTCAACCAATTTGAGATGGTTTGGGATGAGTTGGACCACAGAGTGAAGGAAAAGTAGCCAACAAGTGTTCAGCATACATGGCAACTCCTTCAAGACTGTTGGAAAAGCATTCCTCATGAAGCTGGTTGAGAGAATGCAAAGTGTGCAAGCTGTTGTCAAGGCAAAGGTTTGCTTCTTTGAAGAATCTCAAATATAGAAAATGTATACTTTTTTTCTTTTACTACATGATTCCATATGGGTTTTGATGTCTTTGCTATTATTCTACAATTTAGATGATAGTAAAAAATAAAGAAAACCCCTTGAATGAGGTGTCAACATTTTTGACTGGTACTGTATATGTAGAACTCTTTTGAACTTGCAAACCAACTGTGATAACCCTCAAGTCGAGACATATGCTTCACAGTAGTTGCAATAGATTTGGGTTATGATTTCATTTTGTAATTGGTCATCGGAAACTAATCAAGATTACGTCTTTGTTTTGAGGATGAGTCCGTTTTATTAGTGGATTCGATGGGATTGACAACAAAAAGGTAAACAAATCAAAGTGAGTTACTTTTTTATTCAAATTAAACAGTTGCAAGGCTTTTCTGTGTCACCATGACAACCACGGAGCCTTGCTCCTAAGTAGTCGCTGCCATAAAATGGACTTTTAGAAATCCAGATACTGAGACAAGATTAGACTATTTGGAGAGAAATTCAAGGCTTAGTTTTTTTATTAGACTTTTTCATGCGGTCCGTTCTTCTACAATACACAAACAGTTTCCGTGTTAACACAACCTCTGTGGAACTTGTTTTAATGTTAAAATGACAGAAATCCACAGCACCCACTCTGTTGGTTTCTGCTACCTCATCTGTAGAAAAGGACTGAAACTGCATCAAATACATCTTACTTCTTGAGGCAGTATGGAGCAATTTCCCATAAACACAAGCGAAGGATATGGGCCAACGCTTTTTTGCAGTATGTGTTGAACTCCGCTAGCTGTTTGTTGACTCGCTGCTTTAGATGTATGCCGTAATCTTGTTGTCAACAGCTTTGCGATTTGCTGTCCATTGCCCATCAGGTTAATTAAGCTACAAAATTATTTATGTATGGAGTTGTGAATACCACTTGGCAAAGGTTGATATTAGCAAATATTTTCTTGGGTGAGATCTATTATACAAGACTACTGAAAATTGAAGGACTGGGTTGGTACACTTTTTGTAAATATTTCAAGGTTCTGTAAAAGTGAAATGCATCCTAATTGACTCATTCATATTTTAAAGGTCAGGGTGTTACTGTTTTTCGATCTTTGGTTGTTGGTTTTTGTCAGTGTTTCTACTAATGTGTTTTTGATTGAATTGCTTGTAGGCGTTCTTCCCAATAAGTCAGAAATGTAAATGGCCCCTTCACACTCCAATGCTTCGATCAGAAGCTTTTCAGAAGCTTGCACACCCTTCAGGTCAATGAGATGATGTTTCTTGACAAGATAGTTGTATTCCTTTTGACTTCTGCAGTACTTTTATAAAAATAGTCTTAATACTAATTATACCAAACTATAGACAGATTTTACAGATGCATTCAGAAAGTATTCAGACCCCTTGACTTTTTCCACATTTTGTTATGTTACAGCCTTATTCTAAAATGGATTCAATTGTTTTTTCCTCCAATCTGCACACAATATCCCACAATGAAAAGCAAAAACAGGTTTTTATACATTTTTGGAAATGTATCAAAAAAACACTGAAATATCACGTTTACATAAGTATTTAGACCATTTAATCAGTACTTTGTTGAAGCACCTTTGGCAGCGATTACAGCCTCGAGTCTTCTTGGGTATGACGCTCTCATTCTTCTCTGTAGATCTTCTCAGGCTCTGTCCAGTTGGATGGGGAGTGTCACTGCACAGCTATTTTCAGGTCTCTACAAAGATGTTTGATCGGGTTCAAGTCCAGGCTCTGGCTGGGCCCACTCAAGGACATTCAGAGACTTGTCCCGAAGCCACTTCTCCTTTGTCTTGGCTGTGTGCGTAGTCATTGTCCTGTTGGAAGGTTGATAATGGCGCCAGAGGGGACGGCTGCCGTTTTACAGGCTCGTGGACATCAGAACAGTGCTTACTCACCTCGAACTGGATGAGTATTATTTTTTTCTTTAATGAGTCCGACGCGAAGCATATACTGCTATGTCAAGACACGGCCCAAATCCTCGTCATCCTCGTGGGGAAAAAAACGGAGATAAAGGGGGAGGAGGGAGGGGTGCCTTGTAAGAATTCACCGACGAGTAGATAAACCATCACTACCCTCTGTATTATTGGCCACCGTGTCATCATTAGAAAACAAACTGGACCATCTACGATTTTCAGTGACACGCTCAATATGGAAGTTGTCAGATGACACGGATGCTACACTACAGGACTGTTTTGCTAGCTCTGGAATATGTTCTGGGATTTATCCAATTGCATTGAGGAGTACACTACCTCGGTCACCGGCTTCATCAATAAGTGCATCAACGATGCCGTCCCCACAGTGAACGTACATACATTTCCCAACCAGAAGCCATGGATTATTGGCAACATCCGCATCGAGCTAAAGACGAGAGCTGCTGCTGTTTTCCAGTACGTACGCTCCTAAGAAATCCCGCTATGACCTCAGACAAATCAGCAAACAAGCAAAGCGTCAATACAGGACTAAGATTGAATCCTACTACACTGGCTCAGACGCTTGTCGGATGTGGCAGGGCTTGAAAACTATTATGGAAAACAAAGGGAAACCCAACCACAAGCTGCCCAGTGACGTGATTCAACCTGGTGAGCTAAATGCCTTTTATGCTCGCTTCGAGGCAAGCAACACTGAAGAATGCTTGAGAGCACCAGCTGTTCCGGACAACTGTGTGATCATGCTCTTCGTAGCCAATGTGAGGAAGACTTTTTTAAACTGGTCAACATTCACAAAGCCGCGGGGCCAGATGGATTACCAGCAAGTGTACTCAAAGCATGCACGGACCAACTGGGAAGTGTCTTCACTGACATTTTCAACCTCTCCATGACCAAGTCTGTAATAACCAATGGAGTCAAGTACTTTAGTACTTTTAAAGTATCTGTACTCTACTTTATATTTTAACTTTTACTTCACTACATTCCTTTTTACTCCATACATTTTTCCTGACGCCCAAAATACTTTTTACATGGTGAATGCTTAGAAGGACAGGAAAATGATCCAATTCACGCACTTATTTCTCCTTCAATGTGAGAAAGACAAAGGAGCTGATTCTGGACTATAGGAAAAGGAGGGCCGATCAGGCCCCAATTAACATAAACTGGGCTGAAGTGAAGCGGGTCAACAAACTATCATGGTCCAGACACACCAAGACAGTTGTGAAGGGGACACGACAACACCTTTTCTCTCAGGAGACTGAAAAGATTTGTCATGGGTCCCCAGATCCTCAAGGTTCTATAAATGCACCATCAAGAACATCCTGACAGGTTGCATCACCGCCTGGTATGGCAACAGCTCGGCATCTGACCGTAAGGAACTACAGAGGGTAGTGCGTACGGCCCAGCACATCACTGGGGCTTCCTGACATCCAGGACCTATACTAGGCAGTGTCCGATAAAGACTCCAAAAATTGTCAGACTCCAGTCACCTAAGTCCATAGACCGTTCTGTCTGCTACCGCACGGCATGCGGTACCGGAGCACCAAGTCTAGGACCAAAAGGCCCCTTAACAGCTTCTACCCCCAAGCCATAAGACTGCTGAACAATTCATCAAATGGCCAACCATTTTACATTGACCCCCCCCCCCCCCCTTTGTTTATACACTGCTGTTACTCGCATTTATCTGTGCATAGTCACTTTACAAATTACCTCGACAAACCTGCACCCCCGCACATTGACTCTGTACCGGTACCGCCTGTACATAGCCTCTTTATTGTTATGTATTTAAAAAAATAAAAAAAGTAAACTTTTTTTATTTTCTTAACATTGCAGTTCAAGAAATAGAGTTAAGGGCTTGCAAGGTTGTATTCGGTGCATGTGACATACAATTTGATTTGAATCTTGGACCCAGTCTGAGGTCCTGAGCAGGTTTTCATCTAGGATCGCTCTGTACTTTGCTCCGTTCATCTTTCCCTCGATCCTGACTAGTCTCCCAGTCCCTGCCACTGGAAAACTCTCCACAACATGCTGCCACCACCATGCTTCACCATAGGGGTGGTGCCAGGTTTCCTCCAGACGTGTCGCTTGGCATTCAGGCAAATGAGCTCAATCTTGGTATTCATCAGACCAGAGATTCTTGTTTCTCATGGTCTGAGAGTATTTTAGGTGCCTTTCGGTAAACTCCAAGCGGCCTGTCTTGCCTTTTTATCTGAGGAGTGGCTTCTGTCTGGCCACTACATAAAGGCCTGATTGGTGGAGTGCTGCAGAGATGGTTGTCGTTCCGGAAGGTTCTCCCATCTCCACAGTTACTCTGCAAAAACCAAGCCTGGAGCTCTGTCAGAGTGACCATCGGGTTCTTGGTCACCTCCCTGACCAAGGCCCTTCTCCCCCAATTGCTCAGTTTGGCTGGGTGGCAAGATCTAGGGAGAGTCTTGGTTGTTCCTAACTTATTCTATTTAAGATTGATGTATGCCACTGTGTTCTTGGCGACCATCAATGCTGCAGATTTTTTTTGGGGTCCCCTTCCCCAGATCTGTGTTAAGACACAATCCTGGCTGAGGCTTGGTTTTTGCACTGTCAACTGTGGGACTTCATATATACAGGTGTGTGCCTTTTTTATAAATCATGTCCAGTCAATTGAATTTACCACAGGTGGACTCCCAAGTTGTAGAAACATCTCAAGGATGATCAATGGAAACAGGATGCACCTGAGCTCAATTTCGAGTCTCATAGCAAAGGGTCTGAATTCTTATGTAAATAGGGTATTTCTGTTTTTAAATTTTAAATTTGCAAACAATTCTAAAAATGTGTTTTCGCTTTGTCATTATGGGTTATTGTGTGTAGATTTAAGACATTTTGGAATACGGCTGTAATGTGGAAAAAGGGAAGGGGTCTGAATATTTCCACTGTATATTAAAACCTCATACACTACTATTAAAGTTTGGGGTCACTTAGAAATGTCCTTGTTTTTGAAAGAAAAGCACTTTTTGACCATTTCAAATTGATCAGAAATACGGTGTAGACATTGTTAATGTTGTAAATGACTGACTATTGTAGCTGGAAACTGGAATAAAATGGAATAACTACATAGGCTTTCAGAGGCCCATTATCAGCAATCACTCTTGTGTTTCAATGCCACGTTGTGTTAGCCTTTTTAAAATGATAAACTTGGACTAGCTAGCACAACGTGGCATTGGAACACAGGAGTGATGGTTGCTGATAATGTCTGTAAACTTATGTACAGTGGCTTGCGTAAATACCCCCGTGGCATTTTTCCTATTTTGTTGCTTTACAACCTGGCATTCAAGTGTATTTTTTGGGTGGTTTGTATCATTTGATTTACACAACATGCCTACCACTTTGAATATGAAAAATATTTTTTATTGTGAGATAAGACAAACAACTTGAGCTTGCATAACTATTCAACCCCCCCAAAGTCAATACTTTGTAGAGCCATCTTTTGCAGCAATCACAGCTGCAAGTCTCTTTAGGGATGTCTCTATAAGCTTGGCACATCTAGTCACTGGGATTTTTGCCCATTCTTCAAGGCAAATCTTCTCCAGCTCCTTCAGGTTGGATGGGTTCCCGCTGGTGTACAACAATCTTTAAGTTAGAGCACAGATTCACATTGGATTGATGTCTTGGCTTTGACTAGGCCATTCCAAGACATTTATATGTTCCCTCTTAAACCACCCAAGTGTTGTATTAGCAGTATACTTAGGGTCATTGTCCTGCTGGAAGGTGAACCTCCGTCCCAGTCTCAAATCTCTGGAAGACTGAACAGGTTTTCCTCAAGAATTTTCCTGTATTTAGCGCCATCCATCATTCCTTCAATTCTGACCATTTTCCCAGTCCCTGCTGATGGAAAAACATGGGACAGCATGATGCTACCACTAACATACTTCACTGTGGGGATGGTGGTCTCGGTGTGATGAGGTGTTGGGCTTGCGCCAGACAAAGCATTTTCCTTGATGGCCAAAAAGCTACATTTTAGTCTCAACTGACCAGAGTACCTTCTTCTATATGTTTGGGGAGTCTCTCACATGCCTTTTGGTGAACACCATATGTGTTTGCTTATTTTTGGCTTTTTTCTGGCCACTTCCATAAAGTCCAGCTCTGTGGAGTGTATGGCTTAAAGTGGTCCCATGAACAGATACTCCAATCTCCGCTGTGGAGCTTTGCAGCTCCTTCAGGGTTGTCTTTGTTGCCTCTATGATTAATTCCCTCCTTGTCTGGTCTGTGAGTTTTGGTGGGTGGCCCTCTCTTGGCAGGTTTGTTGTGGTGCCATATTCTTTCCATTTTTTTTAAAATAATAGATTTAATGGTGATTCGTGGGATGTTCAAAGTTTCTGTTTTTTTATAACCCAACCCTGTTCTGTACTTCTCCACAACATTTTCTCTGACCTGTTTGGAGAGCTCCTTGGTCTTCATGGTGTCGCTTGCTTAGTGGTATTTCAGAACAGGTGTATATATACTGAGATCATGTGACAGATCATGTGACACTTAGGTTGCACACAGATGGATTTTATTTAACTAGGTGACTTCTGAAGGTAATTGGTTGCACCAGATCGTATTTAGGGGCTTCATAGCAAAGGGGGTGAATACATATGCACACACCACTTTTCTGTTTTTTATTTTTTATTTCACCAATTTGGACTATTTTGTTTATGTCCATTACATGACATCCAAATGAAAATCCATTTTTAAATTACAGGTTGTAATGGAAGAATGCCAAGGGGGGTGAAGGCTTTTGCAAGGCACTGTAGATATTCTGCCGTGTCCAGTTACAGTAGTCATGTACAACATTAACAATGTCTACACTATTTCTTATCGATTTCATGATATTTTAGTGGACAAAACATTTGCTTTTCTTTTCAAAATCAAGGAATTGTCTAAGTGACCCCAAACTTTTGAACGTGTGTGTTACTTGATACATAGTTATATTTAGCTCCTATCACAGATCCAGAGAGGTAGGCAACAGCTGATGTCAAAACTGCTTTTCTAATTTCCATTCCTCTGTTTTGAGTGGATGTTCTACGATGGTATGATTCCGTATGAAAGCAGTCTTCATAAAGGCCTTTGATTAAAGACTTTAAGCTGATGTGTACATACAGTTTGGGTTGTTGTACATATACTTTGTCTACTTATTTAAAGTACTTGTGTATTCATTTCTGAAGACAAACTTCAATATACTTTTTACTTTAAAATACCTTTTATGTTTTGAGCAATGTATGAAGGAATGAGATTATTGGCGGTGTGGATTCAAGACACTGTTGGATATGTGAAGTGGAATTGGTTTGATCCTGTAGGTGAAGGATTGGTTGAAAACACTGGTGTATGGAAGGCAAATTATTGTCAGACAACCTTTGAGACTTGAATTCTTAGTAATCCCGGCCATGATCTATACAATGACCTACTTAAGATTTGTGTAATGAACTCATACATACCATGTGTTCTTAATGTTTGCTAAATTATTTCTACTCCCTCTATGTATTATACGGTTTAAAAAGGAGGTGTATTTCCATCTGTTTTTTTGTGCGTTTGTGAAATATCTTCCCCTTCTGTTATTCTTGCTGCTGTTGTCTCTTGCTCTATTTCTGCTTGTCTCTCCCATCCACTCCTTTTTGTCGAGAACACAAATGTGTGAATTGTCATGTACACATATTCAGATTATTGTGGTCAGATCTTAACTTACAATGTTGAAAGAAAAGTGGAGAGAGCGAGACATAGAAACCCTCAGGGACAAAACACCCCCCCCCCCCCACTCCTTCAGGTACTGTCTACACATTTAGACATAGCAGCAACTTAAAGTCATGTAAAATAAAAAACACACCCCTCACTCCTTCAGGTACTGTCTACACATTTAGACATAGCAGCAACTTAAAGTCCTGTAAAATAAAAAACACACCCCTCACTCCTTCAGGTACTGTCTACACATTTAGACATAGCAGCAACTTAAAGTCCTGTAAAATAAAAAACACACCCCTCACTCCTTCAGGTACTGTCTACACATTTAGACATAGCAGCAACTTAAAGTCCTGTAAAAAAACAATAAAAAAACACAACAATCACCAAAAAACAGGTCAGATACTAATTTAGGCTTAACAGTGTCTGTTTCAGTTGAGCTTATTAATTGCATGTGGATTTGGGGAGGCGTGGGGGTTTCTTTGACTGAAGCTGATCCCCGCAAGTGAGCCAAAAAAAACCATCCAATTGAACCTCTGCGTTTTTTTTCTTCGTTTTTATTTATTTAAACACAATGAATGTCAATGTAAACTCCGTTCAGGTAAGATGTTAGCCAAACTGCATTAATCTCTCCTGCTCACAGTGCCTCAGACACCATAGTTATCACACTCCGTTGATAATTAACTACTTTTTAACAGAATCCGTTTGAACCTACTCTCTGAGCATCTGTGGACAATGTGAATCCTAAAGAAAAAAAATAGTGCATTTTGGCCTAATTTCTAAACTGATGTAGCTGGACAACTCGTTAGTTGAACCTTCTGAGTGCAAGGTATCGTTAAAGAAAAGATTCAAAAGTGGTCTTTCCGCATATGTATTGATTGAACAGAAGAAGAGATTCTGACTTGCGATTCCTTTTTGTTGGGAGATTTATTTTGTTAATGTCCTCTTTGAGCAGTCCCTCCTATTCCCGCTCTCTAAACCCACTGGATTTAGAGCTGGTTTTGGTAGTCTACATGTTGCTGCTTGTCTCTACGGCTTGTAGATTAAGACTGTTCTATAGGAAGTCTGCCATAGCAAGTTATTCCTTTTAAAACGTTTGAAAGCAGCTCTTTTCAACCCTATACGGTGGACTAATTGTGATGACTTGCAATGCGTGGAACAATACACGTCAAACATAAAGGACTGGGAGGCTTTTCAAAATAATTAAATACAAAATATTTCATACGTTTTATTTCCAGCTTAAGTGGGCTATAAGCAATTCGGTTTCATATGAAATGCCTCGGATTCGTTAGTCTCAATGGTTAATGTATTCAGATGCTCAGATAACAACAGGTACACACAAACCTAACAACCTCATTTCAATAATTGCCATTTGCACTGTTTGGCAGATTTTTTTTGTTTTCTATTGTAATATATTTCTGAATGTTTTTTTTTAATGTTATTAGAACTTGGCTATGGTCCAAGTGTCTTTGTAGTAGAGAGAACTTAATGATCACTAAGTTCATTTGGTTGCACTGGTCAATTTTCATTTTTTGGAATGCAATTTGGATTTGACAACTTTACTAATAAAATATGACTGCTTCTTATATGCCCCTTTATAATATTTGAACTGAAGTGGTTGTTATGATCTCCATTTTGTGTATGTTGCATTGAACCCGGGGCACCAATGATTGTCTTTGTGTAAGAATTTACTCAATGTATCCTTTAAGGAAAAACATGCCATTTTGAAAAAGAGATGAATTCTAACAATGTAACAGGTCAAATTCACTGGATGAAATATTCACTTTTCAAAATCACCTATTCTTCTAATAAATTTTGTGAAAATGTAATGTTCTCTGTCGTCTTTTTCAAACAAACACTTAGCATTGGATTTTTCAAAATTTTGTAATGGGCTCGATTTTGTTTCATAAAATTAATAGATTAAATATGAATTTAATTAAATACTGTGTATCTAATTATACGCTCCTACTCATTGCTGTCAAATGTCTCATTAGGCCAACTCTGTGAATACTTGTATTTTGCTAAAGACATTTAACACTGCTCATGAGCTTCTCATTCCTCCCACACAGTTAGAAACCATGGCTGGTAATAAAGGTCATATTGTCTGACTCAGTCATTAATTGGGTTGATATTAAGTTATATTTTTATGCAACTCGAACAATATTTTGGCCTTAACTCTTGTTAAACTCTATGGTGTGTCAATAGTATCAAAATGTGAACATTTTCCACCAGCAATGTGGATGATAAGCCTCATGGTTCTGTCTATGAAATAATTACTTGGGAATGGTGTCACCAAGATGGACCAACAGACGGGCTTTGATGATGACCACTGCTTCTTTGTTGTCATGGATCCATGTTCATTCAATAGATTTGATTGAATGTGAGAGGATATCCTGGACTGATGGAAATTCTGACATGGACAAGTGAAATCAATACGTTTGGTTTAGGGTTTACAAAAACCGAACATGATTGAATTATGGGTCAGTTACTGTTCCCCATGTTTATTCTGGCAGTTTTTTCCCTTCACATTTATATCCATATCATTTTTCTCTTCGCATGTAACCCAGCCCAGTATGTTGCATTTTCATGATAGCATTTCTTTCTGAATTATAGAAAAATAATTCATTTAGATGGGTGCTGTGAATATTTTATTCATCTTCATAGGGAAAGTGATTTAAGAAGCTGCCGTCCAGCAGCTGGTAAATACAAGGGGCGCCATTTTTTTTTTAAACAAAAAGAAGGTCCAAAAAACATAATTGAATGAATACTAAGGAATTCCCATAGCGGATGCTAGGTAAATGCTAACGAGCGCATGCAAACTAATTGCAAGGACAGACAACCCAGCTCATGAAGTTATGCATGTTTTTCAAAGGGCTACTCAGTTTGCTACACACACACACACACACACACACACACACACACACAACTATTAGACAGCAGGGATCTTAATCCAGGAGGGGAATGTCTCTTCAGTTACCAAGATTCAAGAAGCTTGATGTTGCAAGCGAGTCACTTGGCTAGCAAATTAACAAACCGAATACACCGCTGGAGAGAATTTATCTTTAGTTAGAACTATTAAGTAACTAAGATGTGTTGCTGACAAACATGAGCAGTGAATTTCTAACTTGATCACCTCTCTAAATTGCGCTGCAGAGGTATCGCTCACCTCATGAAGCTTCTGTTTGCTGGTTGTGCTTCTTTGTAAACAAACACATGACTCACTCAATCAGCTGTTTTGGTGATCTACCAGTAAGCTTCATAATGGAAACATTATCTAACTGGCTGAAATAAAGAATACAATCTGTAAACTAGTGAACTACTCCCCTCTGGGCACAGATATAGGGTACCCCTCGGCAGGAAAAACATCTACACAATCTGTAAACTAGTGAACTACTCCCCTCTGGGCACAGATATAGGGTACCCCTCGGCAGGAAAAACATCTACACAATCTGTAAACTAGTGAACTACTCCCCTCTGGGCACAGATATAGGGTACCCCTCGGCAGGAAAAACATCTACACAATCTGTAAACTAGTGAACTACTCCCCTCTGGGCACAGATATAGGGTACCCCTCGGCAGGAAAAACATCTACACAATCTGTAAACTAGTGAACTACTCCCCTCTGGGCACAGATATAGGGTACCCCTCGGCAGGAAAAACATCTACACAATCTGTAAACTAGTGAACTACTCCCCTCTGGGCACAGATATAGGGTACCCCTCGGCAGGAAAAACATCTACACAATCATTTGTGCCAGGTGTGATATCCTTCCTAAATAGCTTGGGCTAATGTTCCTATCGTATTTAAACGGCACTTTAAACGTGTACATGACACTGCAACAAAATGTCCCCATGGGGACAATAAAGTCAGTAAGTAAGTTGACTGCAGGTATTTATTGGAAAAAGTAGAAATATCCACATTAAAAAAAATAATAATTCTACAGTATTGAAATCATACTGTGGGTATTTCAAAATAACCCGGTATACAAGACATACCGCCTCACCCTACCTATCGCTACAACTCTCATTATAATCCATGTGGGCTTCATATGTTTTAACCTTGAGTCTGACTTCTCTTTATCCTTCTAATAACCTTTGATTGAAAATGAATTCATATGCTTTTGGACATTTTTGTAAGCGTACGTGTATATTCATGACAACGATATAAACATCCTTGTCCTGTTTGTCTTGCAGTGAATGTCTGGAGCTGACGACAGAAAAGGCCCGGGACCTGCAGTCCACCTCCACGCTGGAGGAGTTCATGACCAAGCTCTGTCTGCACCACCAGAGGCAGATTGTCGACGCTCTGGGCTTCCTACAGACAGAGGTCTGTATAGGCATTACTCTCAATGTGCATTTTCAATTCGGTAAAATTGAACAGAAAGTTATTTTCCCTGAAAGTAAATCGCAAATCACACACAACAGAGGATACATACATACGTAAACAAGAAGATACCACACAGCAGAGGATACATGCATACGTAAACAATAAGATACCACACAACAGAGGATACATACATACGTAAACAAGAAGATACCACACAACAGAGGATACATACATACGTAAACAAGAAGATACCACACAACAGAGGATACATACATACGTAAACAATAAGATACCACACAACAGAGGATACATACATACGTAAACAAGAAGATACCACACAGCAGAGGATACATACATACGTAAACAAGAAGATACCACACAACAGAGGATACATACATACGTAAACAATAAGATACCACACAACAGAGGATACATACATACGTAAACAATAAGATACCACACAACAGAGGATACATACATACGTAAACAAGAAGATACCACACAGCAGAGGAGGTAAATAAGACAGAGGTACTGTCGAGTGATTGTTTTGTCCAGAGCCATGTATATAGAGAGTTGGGTCAACTTTTTGAATACTGTTCTAGTACATAGTATTATTGAAATGTTCCCCATGTAATGTTGAGGCGCTAACATGGCGTCCATAGACTGTTGTAGTCATAGCCTCTAGTAATTTAATAGGATCTCTGACATAAACCCTCAGTTCCAGAATGGTACAATAATGGGAGCCGTTTTGGTCATATAGAAGTCCAAACCAGTCTAATTTGAATGAATGGCTATAGAGGTTTAGGTGATGCATTTCCTGCTTCTACTTATACAGGAAATTAAAGGCATTTAATATTTCAGAAATTGTCACCTGAAAATATTGTTCTATAATTATAAATACAGTTTATACAGGTTTTATGACAATTATGCACCAATATTTTGTTTGTCTAAATAGCCTCTAAAACTGCCAATTGGCAGTGATTTTATTTTTCTCCCTAAGTTTTCTGAACATTTTATTTATTTTATTTTGTGTTATCGCTGGACTATAAAAACACTGGCGAATCAGCTCCAAGGAATTTTCCTTTTGGAAATTTGTTCTACAGTATGCCTACTAGAGAGATATTTGATTGTATACAAATGCAAGCAAGGTTTGAAATGATTGTTTTAGTCAAATATTATATATGTTTGGGCTTCTTGCGGGCAATTTGCAGTCTGCAAATTATTTGTAATTATGTTCCAGTCCCTTGACCATGCGCTCAAGAAAATATCGTCCCACGGCTGAATCTAGTTGATGATCCCTGCACTAAAATATATGTAAACAGACAATAAATGTCTGTATGTTTGTTTTCTTGGAATGCCGTGTCTCATTATAAGATACAATATCAGTACTTGTCAGATGTACAACTTGTCTAAGTCCTGTCATCAACTGATTTCAGCCGATTGACTGCATTGTTTGAATGGAATGTTGGCATATTGGCTGTTAATTTGAAAACATTTGGAATCATTCCACTAAAACTGTCTGGCTAGCTAGCAAAGGTAATGTACAAATAATATTTTACACCATCGTATCACAGCACTGGCTGACCATGGTTGACCAGCTTCCTTACCAAAATAGATGCCATTTTATACTGCCATAAGGTTAATGTTCATTCTAGTATTCTAATTCCTAAATCTATAGTTGTAGTGTAAATTCAACAATTCCATAAACCTCAATGGCAGAACTCTATACAGGGCTCTGGATTTGTCTATGTAAAAACTAAACTGAGGTATTGAATAACCCCATGGTGGTTCTTGTTCTAGGTTAAGGCTATATCCTCCTCCAGTACTTCGCTAGCTTCTGCCTCCAAACCCTCTTGCTCAGTGGAGCACGGAGCCCTCCAGGGTCCTAGCCCTGCACCTTGCCTGCAGACCCCAGAGAGGGGGAGGACTGGTCAGAAACTTCCCCTGGCTTCCACTCCAAAAGGATCGACAGAGGGGCAAGAAAGGTTGGTAGCCCCAGAGCAGACTGCTGTGTTACGAAATGTGTCTGGGGCTGCTGGGCCGGCCTTGGATCTCCGTAAACCTGGCCCAGGGGGGTCTAAGGCTTTGGCAACATTGTTCAGAAGCGCAGATAACAGTGTGAGTAAACGTCTTAGTGACCATGCTCCGCTAAAGATCAAAATCATGAAGTCCAGCAGCCTGGCTGATGGTAAAAAGCTATCCTGTGTGCTCACCACCTCTCTTCCTGCTGGCGCCGGTACTTTGGAAGAAATGCAGGGCATTTCTGACTCCTCAACCAGAGCAGATACTTACAGTGCTGGACAAGGCTCCTCTGTGAAAAGGCACGATCATGCTGATCGCTCAACAAGACAAAGAGGCTCCATTGAACATACCAAAGACACGCTGGTCAAACAAAGTCCACCTGAAAAGACCCCCAACAACATACCCCCAGTTTCCCCCGGGACAGCAAGGAAGACCATAAAGGGGTCTTCCTACCATCGACCTAGGGCCACTTCCTCAGTGTGTCGGTTTGTAACCGACCCTGATCTCGGCCACTGCGACATCGTCTACATCGACAAACCAATCACAGAGTGTTTCCGGGAACGGCAGCACCGTCTGCTCCCTCGACGCAACGCCAGGAAAAGCACCCGAGGTCACATGTATGTGGAAGAAATGTGGGAGCTGAAGACTGTCCGTACATTAGCCAAGACGTCTGCCCGCAATGATAGTGGCAACTGTCCCGCTCCAATGCCAGAGCCCATCACTCTGGTCACACCTAAACAGGTGCTTGGCAAGCCTGAGGGACTACCTCTTGTGGATATGCCTTTTGTTGGAGGTTTTGTGGAGACGGTCAGTCAGAAAACTCCTTCCGAGCTTCCAGCTGAAAGTGAGGTGGCGGGGGATGTGGAGGCTGCAGCAGCATCAGCCAGTGAGATGGCACTGATCGTTGAGACTAGTCAGACAGACCAGAGTCAGTGCAAAGAGCAGACTGCCCCTCCACCTCCTTCACAGAGTCCCCCAGTGGATAACGAGCAGAGTACAGGGACGAACTCGAACTCGGAGCAGCCAAGGCAGAGCGTAGCACCAGAGGATAATCTAGCTCAGACTGTGGTCGAGACACCAGATCAGGATTTAAACAGTATACACAATTACATCGTTTTAAGTGAAAACCCAGAGCAGGTGGTGATGGGGAAAGATGTAAACTTATCACAGGATAAGACATCAGAAGAAGCTGAGCTTGTCCAAGATATGCTGCAGAGTGTGCCAGAGGGCCAGAAAGTTGTCTCTGAAACCCAACAGGAATCTGCATCACTGACCCCTTCCCTGGAGAGCAATGAAGACAAGGAGGTAGTGAGTGCAGTTGACAAAGAGGTAGTGGGTGCAGGTGTAGTTGACAAAGAGGTAGTGGGTGCAGGTGCAGTTGACAAAGAGGTAGTGGGTGCAGGTGCAGTTGACAAAGAGGTAGTGGGTGCAGGTGTAGTTGACAAAGAGGTAGTGAGTGCAGGTGCAGTTGACAAAGAGGTAGTGGGTGCAGGTGCAGTTGACAAAGAGGTAGTGGGTGCCGGTGCAGTTGGCAAAGAGCAGGTCATGCCTCTGGAACCTCAAATTTCAATTGACCAGAAACCGTCTGAGGGCTCTGGAGGAGAAGGAAATGCTGGCATGGAGGTTCCCACGGAGAGTGAAAGGATAGAGGTGCAGGAAACGGGCGAGGTTGAACCAGACTTGGCTCCAGGCGATGGCGACAATGTGCCTGAAGAGGAAAAGACACATGTTGATTCGTCCTCTAAAAAGGTCAGTAAGGCAGTTGAGAGAGAATTGCCTCTCAGGCGTTCTGAAAAACAGGGTATTCCAGCACGAGTGATTCCTTCAAGGGTGAAGGAAGCTGCAGTGATTGATACAGAGAGTATGATTATATGTGGATATGTGAATGGTAGACCTATTGGACATTCTGACAGATGTTTGCGTGAACGGCCAGCCAGAACCACCCCAGAGTCTACTCCTACTAAGACTAAACGCCCCACTAAGGCGTCTCTGAAACAGACTGAGAACCCTTCTGAGAACACGGCTGAGATTCCACAAGTCTCACCTGAGACTCCTCTCACCCCGATCCCTGCTGGGGAAAGCGTCAAAAGCCCTTCGTCGAAGCGCCTCACCAAGGCCTCCCTGAAACAATCTGAGAAATATTCTGAGAACATGCCAGAGGTTCCTCAAGTCTCACTCCCTTCAGCCGAAGTGATCAAAAGCCCTGTGTCCATACGGCCCAAAAGAACCCCTAAAGCTAAAATCACTCAGACCCTGCCTGACACACAGACCCCTGCTGAAGCAAGCCAGAACATGTCTGACACAAGGACCCCTATTGCCCCTATAACAGCAAGCCAGAGCATTCCTGACACTCCTCAAGTCCCAGACACACCAGTCAACTCCTCCAGGAGACCTGAGTCCAGACAACCCCTCAGATCTGCCAGACTGCAACAGGCAGCAGCTGTTGCCTCCCCTCTCGTCCCTGACGCCTCACCTCTCGTCCCTGACGCCTCACCTCTCATCCCTGACGTCTCCCCTCTCGTCCCTGACGCCTCCCCTCTCGTCCCTGACGCCTCCCCTCGTCCCGACGCTCCCTGACGACGCCTCCCCTCTCGCCCCTGTCGCCTCCCCTCCTCCCTCTCGCTCCCTCGTCCCTGCGCCTCCCTCTCGTCCCTGACGCCTCCCCTCCCCTCTCGTCCCTGTCGCCTCCCCTCTCGTCCCTGTCGCCTCCCTTCTCGCCCCTGTCGCCCCCTCTTGTCCCTGTCGCTCCCTGTCCACGTCCCTGACGCCTCCCCTCTCATCCCTGACGCCTCCCCTCTCGTCCCTGTCACCTCCCCTCTCGTCCCTGTCGCCTCCCCTCTCGTCCCTGTCGCCTCCCCTCTCGTCCCTGTCGCCTCCCTTCTCGCCCCTGTCGCCCCCCCTCTTGTCCCTGTCCACGCCTCCCCTGCCTCCCTCTCATCCCTGTCGCCTCCCCTCTCATCCCTGACGCCTCCCCTCTCGTCCCTGTCGCCTCCCCTCTCGTCCCTGACGCCTCCCCTCTCGTCCCTGACGCCTCCCCTTCTGTTGAAGGGGCTGTTACTTTCATTGTTGCCCCAGAACCGTCTACCTCCCTCCCACTCCCCTCCACTGAGCTCAACCCTCCCCTCCCCATTGCCTATCCTCTTCTTCCTATTGTCTCCAATCTCTTCCCTTCATCTCATCAAAACATTGCAGTCACCCAGAGCTCTGCAGAGCTGAAAGTTCAAAAAGCTCAGCCAGCTCCAAATGCCAAACCCAGCGAGACAGAGAAAACAGCAGAGGAAACTAGGGTGCAAACTAGACCGAAGCTCAGGTCGTCAATGATGGTAGCAAAGGAAGTTGAAATTTTTGAGAGTCAGCAAGTTAGCAGTGAGGATTCTGCTCTCACAGAGGGTACAACCGTTAAAAAGAGTGAGGCCCACACACAAAGTAGTCCACTAAGAAGCAAAAGAACTCTCAAAAAGGATGGAGAATCAAGAAAATTGACTTTGCTGAAAAACTCAGAGGAACCTACTTTGCTAAAGAAGGCAGAGGCACCAACTTTAATGGATAACAAAACTTCATCTGAATGTTCCAGTAGGTCTTCCGTCAGCAGTGCTTCAGACAAACCTGGGCGAATGCCATTGAGGAGTGAGAGTAGTAAAACGGACGTGGCCAGCCAGTCCATTACCCTGGCAACCCCACCGACCCCAGTGGAGAACAGAAAGTCAGCTTTGAGGGTCCAGAGGTCGCCCACACCCTCGACCAGTGCTCCAATCACAGCTGAGAAATGGAGTGAAGTGGCATCTCCCATTAGGCTGAAATCCCCAGTGAGACTCCCATCACCAATCAGGTTCAAATCAGAGAGGATCATCAAGTCTCCATTGAGGGAATCACCTTTGCTGGACAGTTCCCCTCTGCCCTCCAGCTCAGTCACTCCTCTCCTCCTGCCCAAGCTGGAGCTTCCAGTACAGACTCGACACAAGTTCCTAGAGTTACTGGATGTAGTGGAAAACCAACAGAAAATCTCCTCTCTGAACACCAGGTTCGATAAGATGCAAAGAGGCTGGGTCCAGATGGACAAAGAGGGACATCCAACGCCAAGACACAAAAATAAGGCAGACAGACAGGCAGCGATATGGAAGAGTAAGCGCAGGGTTCGCAAGCCCAAGTCTTCGGATCATCAGAGGTACTCGCTAGTTCAAATGCTTTTCAAGAACGATTTGGACCTAGCCAGCATTTGCCACTGGTACATGGAGTCAACAGAAACCCAATCGCTGGTCATCGTAAAGAAGGTGAACACGCGTCTTCCCTCTGAGACCCAGCTGCTCTTCCCCGGTATGTCCCAAAGGCCATCTCAAGAGGTCTTCCCTAGCCTTCAAGCCGAGCGCTTGAAGAAACACTTGAAGAAGTTTGCCATGGCTTCCCCTGTGAAGAGCAACCCTAAGAGTCAGAAGCTGATTGCTAAAGCCCTGGAGCAGGAGGTCAGTACAAGTATGCCCAAAGGGAAGGAAAAGAGAGAGCTGACTACAGCTACCCGGATCTCCACCAAAGCCTATGTTTCCTCTGCAGAGGCACAGGTACAACCAGCCGATGGCCAGAAGGCCTCAGCGAAGGCCAAGAACCCAGCCAGCGCCCGGATCCTGAGGAAGTACTCCAATATAAGGGAGAAGATGCAAGGTCAACAGAGCTCCAAGAATCCGAAAGGGGCCCCAAGAAAAGAGCTTGAAGTTTCCAAAGTCAAACCCTCTAAACCCCCAAAGAAAAAATTGGCAAAACCGTCAAAATTGAAACCGGCCGTTTCCCAGAGGCAGAAATTATCCGTTTCTGGTGATAAAAGTGTAAAGGAGACAAGTGTAGTAAAAACAGAGCGAGCACAGCCATCTCCTAGTAGAAAGCCTCCAGTAAAAGCTGCTGTCCTGGAGAGATCAGTCAAGATCAGCAGAAGCAGTAGAACCTTAAGAGATCTCAGTAGGAAAGAGAGTGCATCACCACAGAGGTCTCCCCAAAGAGTAATGACTCCAAAAGCACAGAAAAACACCCCTGCTCCTGCCACCGTCCCCAAGACGGACTTTAACAAGCAGCAGGTTGGAGCAGAGAAGGCAGTGGTGGATAAGACTATGGCAACAAAAGGTCAAACAAAGAGACCCTCTCAAAGTAGAGTCTTTGAGACTAAAGTCACTGAAAGTAAAGGTACTGAGCGCAATGGCGCTGAAAGTGCTGCAGAGACTCCTCAACAGAACATGGACGTCAAAACACCAGGTTCTCCTGACCAGGTTCTCACTAGGTCACAGAGGAAGATGGAGGCCACTCCACCCCCCTCCGTCCCTCAGAGTGCAATCCCTAAGCCTGCCACTAAGAAAGCAAATGAACCTGCTCAGAGTGGAACTCCTAAGGGTGCCACAAAGAGAGCTCTGGAGCCTACACATACTGTTAGTACAAGCCCTAAGCCTGCCATAAAGAGAGCCAGTGAACCTGCTCAGAGCGGAACTCCTAAAGGTGCCACAAAGAGAAGCCAGGAGAGCCCACAGACTCCAGCCAAGCGCACCAGGACATCCCTACAGAAATAAAGCTTGTGTGCAGACATGGACTGTAACAGCCAATCTGACGACATTTAGTTGTTTTGTTTTTTCTGGAATATAATAGAAAGGACTGGTAGTATCTATTTTTGTGTGTACTTCCCAAGCGGTGTTGGTAAATGAACGTTTGGAAGGAGATCGACATGCTGAAGAAAGAGGAAAAATAGTGCTTTTGTCTTGTTTAGTGTTGTCTAACTGGCCTGGAGATGTATCTTATTATAAGGGTATATCTGCATTGTAAACATGTAAGCCATTTTATTTTGGGGTTTGTTGCAGAGCTGATTAGTTATTCAGACTACAGCATGCCAGGTCCTCCACCTTTGTTTGTCCAAGTTTTTTATATCCCATAGTGTCTATTCCACGGTTTGAAAAAGAGGGAGGTTTACTGGCATGAAAACATCAGCACCATGTTACTACGAAATAAATGATGATGTTCTCTGACTGTAGCACAGCTCAGGTTTCACTGAACATTCTCTTGGAACTATAGCCTATATTCATCAATGTCTCCCGCCCATCTCGCAATCAAGGAGTTTGTGATCAGGTGCCTTATTTATCAGATGTAGAGTAATGCGTTGACAACAGGTGAAGACTCAGTTCTCTGGCCATTGCACAGACACATGTACTGTAGGAAGAGTGAGAAAGGGATCTTTCTAGATATGGATTTGGTGCAGGTCAGCGCACGTTGTCATGTTGAGGTCCTTCACAGGTTAAACTCTTCTCCGGTTATCTTGTAGATCTGGTCATTTGTTCAAGACCTGCACCATATTTGTGGATTTGTGCGTCTTAATGCACAACTTCCCTCCATGTGTTCAGCCCTCCAGGTTCCCGAGTCTCCTCCGTCTTCCTGCTATATAAACCACCATCATGGGTTGTTATTCCCATGAGTTCTCTTTTAATGTCTTTTTGTTTTTAGATCCTGGGGATATTTCTTTTCAGAGATGTAGCCTTATAACTGATGTTATGGTAGCTTTGTTTAACTTACAAATACTGTCTGAGTTAACAAAGGAGGGTTTTTTTCCGTTGCAATGCGTGTGAGATATTTACACCTGCCTTGTTATGTTGTAACTCTGATCCAGTCCTTCTTGTCTTATTTGATTCCCGTTAAAGTTGAATGGTCTGGTGTGGTCATTACCTGCTTATTGCTGTAGCTGCCTGTAGCATTTACATTTAGAAAAATTCTTGTTGAGCCTTTTCACCTTGTTTTTTTTTCTGAACTAGCATTTGTTTCCGAAACTTCTTTAACTAAGACTATGCATGCACGTTACGGTGGCATTCTGTGTGCTGAACTGTATGAGCATTAACAACTGAAGATATGGACCCTTGGAAGACATGTCATTGGTCAGCTATTTTGGAAGGGGGTTTACTGTTTGAGAGCAGATACCAGGGATGACGCTACATGGAGCCACACTTTGTATCTAATGTTGGCTGTATATGTTTTTCATGTGCTATATGGTAGTTTGCCTTTTATTTGTACAATATTGCCGTATACTGACCCCTGTTGGCCATATGAGAACTGTTGAAAAAAATATCTTTGTATGATCAGTAAGTATTATACTGAACAAGAATATAAACGCAACATGCAACCATTTCACAGATTTTACTGAGTTTACAGTTCATATAAGGACATTTAAATAAATACATTGAAACAAATTTGTGCACAAAATTTGAGAAATATGCTTTTAGTGCATATGGAAACATTCTGGGATCTTTTATTTCAGTTCATGAAACATGGGACCAACTCTTTACATATTGCGTTCATATTTTTTTCAGTATATACTACCGGTCAAAATCTTTATAACACCTACTCATTCAAGGGTTTTTCTTTATTTGTACTATTTTCTACATTGTAAAATAATAGTGAAGACATCAAAACTATGAAATAACACACATGGAATCATGTAGTAACCAAAAGTGTTAAACAAATCAAAATATATTTTATATTTGAGATTCTTCATATAGCTACCCTTTGCACACTCTTGGCATTCTCTCAACCAGCATCACCTAGAATGTTTTTCCAACAGTCTTGAAGGAGTTCCCACATATGCTGAGCACTTGTTGGCTGCTTTTCTTTCACTCTGCGGTCCAACTAATACCAAACCATCTCAATTGGGGTGAGGTCAGGTGATTCTGGAGGCCAGGTCATCTGATGCAGCGCACCATCACTCTCTTTCTTGGTAAAATAGCCCTTACACAGCCTGTAGGTGTGTTGGGTCATTGTCCTGTTGAAAAACAAATGATAGTCCCACTAAGCCCAAACCAGATGGGATGGCGTATTGCTGCAGAATGCTGTGGTAGCCATGCTGGTTAAGTGTGCCTTGAGTTCTAAATAAATCACAGACCGTGTCACCAGCAAAGCACCATCTCACCACCTCCTCCGTGATTCATGGTGGGAAATACACATTCTGAGATCATCTGTTCACTCACAAAGATACAGCGGTTGGAACCAAAAATCTCCAAAGGACGAATTTCCACTGGTCTAATGTCCATTGCTCGTGTTTCTTGGCCCAAGCAAGTCTTCTTCTTATTGGTGTCCTTTAGTAGTAGTTTCTTTGCAGCAATTTGACCATGAAGGCCTGATACACACAGTCTCCTCTGAACAGTTGGTGTTGAGATGTGTCTGTTACTTGAGCTCAGTGAAGCATTTATTTGGGCTGCAATTTCTGAGGCTGGTAACTCTGGGTCTTCCATTCCTGTGGCGGTCCTCATGAGAGCCAGTTTCATCATAGCGCTTGATTGTTTTTGCGACTGCATTTGAAGAAACTTTCAAAGTCCTTGCAATTTTCCGTTTTGACTGACCTTCATATCTTAAAGTAATGATGGACTGTCATTTCTCTTTTCTTATTTGAGCTGTTCTTGCCATAATATGGACTCTTTTACCAAATAGAGCTATCTTCTGTATACCCACCCTACCTTTTCACAACACAACTCACACGCATTAAGAAGGAAAGAAAATCCACAAATGAACGTTTAAGAAGACACACCTGTTAATTTAGGTGCATTCCAGGTGAGAGAATGTCTAAATTGTGCAAAGCTGTTATCAAGGCAAATGTTGGCTATTTGAAGAATCTCAAATATCAAAATATATTTTGATTTGTTTAACACTTTTTTTGGTTACTACATGATTCCATATGTGTTATTTCATATGATGTCTTCACTATTATTCTACAATGTAGAAAATAGTAAAAATAAAGAAAAACCCTTGACTGATAGTGTTTATCCCACTGTTATAGAAATGGCTTGTCTGCCATGTATTATTTGTAGTTGTCAGATTGTGTTGATATTTTGCTTCAGGAAGATGTTCTCTTGGTGCGATGCTTCTGTACTCCAGCAATAGTTTGACCTCCATTTGTCTACGTCAGTAGAAAGAAGACACATTTTAGCACAGTGTTATTTTTTATCATGGTTATTTCACGTATTCATCATTTGTAAATGCAAAAAGGTATAATTCATGTTTTATATTGTTATTTAAGAAATCCCTATAGGTAAATACATACAGTAGACCTAAATTAAGCAACCCACCAAATATCAAACTTGAACATGTTTTATTCTTCTTTACTGTGGATATTTATAGTTTTTGATTTTTGTATATTGGAAAATAAATTTATGTGTTAATCCCAATAATGAGACGTCTTAAGGTGATGACGCTGTATTTTTGCTGGACTCGATAAAAAGGTGTTTTGAGTTGTATATTTGGTTTCATGCTTCGTTTGTCCATCTCCAGTGGTTAGCTTTCACTAATCTACTGTCAAGCATTTTGAGGTGGAACTAAAACAACTGTTATTCCTCACTTTGATCTTATGAAATATCATTCTCATATGTTCATACTGTCCTGGAATTACAAGTCAAATTGCACTCTACTCATCCTCATTGTGCCTTCAGAAAGTATTCACACCCCTTGACTTTTTACCACATTGTTTCAAGTTGAATTAAAAATGGATTACAATTTGATTTTTGTGTCATTGGCCTGAACATAATATTTTTATTTATTTATTTCACCTTTATTTAACCAGGTAGGCTAGTTGAGAACAAGTTCTCATTTGCAGCTGCGACCTGGCCAAGATAAAGCAAAGCAGTGTGAACAGACAACACAGAGTTACACATGGAGTAAACAATTAACAAGTCAATAACACAGTAGGAAAAAAAAATGGGCAGTCTATATACAATGTGTGCAAAAGGCATGAGGTAGGCGAATAATTACAATTCTGCAGATTAACACTGGAGTGATACATGATCAGATGGTCATGTACAGGTAGAGATATTGGTGTGCAAAAGAGCAGAAAAGTAAATAAATAAAAACAGTATGGGGATGAGGTAGGTAAAAATGGGTGGGCTATTTACCGATAGACTATGTACAGCTGCAGCGATCGGTTAGCTGCTCAGATAGCTGATGTTTGAAGTTGGTGAGGGAGATAAAACTCTCCAACTTCAGCGATTTTTGCAATTCGTTCCAGTCACAGGCAGCAGAGAACTGGAACGAAAGGCGACCAAATGAGGTGTTGGCTTTAGGGAAATGGTTTAGGGAAATATCCTATAATGTCAGTGGAATTGTTTTTAGAGTTATTCATTTGTATTAATTAGAAATGAAAATCTTATGTCTCAAGTCAATAAGTATTCAACCCCTTTGTTATGGCAAGCCTAAATAAGTTCAGGAGTACAAAACTGTGTGCAATAGTGTTCAATCTGATTTTTTTTAAGGACTACCTTATCTCTGTACCCCACACATACATTATCTGCTTAGGTCCCTCAGTCGAGCACTGAATTTGAATTTCAACCACAAAGACCAGGGAGGTTTTTCAATGCCTCACAAAGGGCACCTATTAGTAGACGGGTATTTTATTTATGCAGACGTTGAATATCTATTTGATGGTGAAGTTATCAATTACAATTTGGACGGTGTATTAATGATGGATCAACAATACCAAACCTAAATGACAGAGTGAAAAGGACGCATGTACAGAATAAAAACATTCAGAATCATGCATCCTGATTGCAATAAGACACTAAAGTAAAACTGCAATATGTGGGAGAGAAATTAACTTCATGTCCACATCACTGAGTACCGCTCTTCATATTTTCAAGCATGGTGGTGGCTGCATCATGTTATGGGTATTCTTGTCATCGGCAAGGACTAGGGAGTTTTTTTGTATAAAAATAAACAGAATAGAGAAGCAAAATCCCGGAGGAGAAGCTGGTTGTCTGATTTCCAACAGACACTGGGAGACATTCACCGTTCAGCAGGACAATAACCTAAAACGTATGACCAAATCTACACTGGTTGATTACCAAGACAACATTTAATCTTCCTAAATGGCCTGGTTAACAGTTTTGAGTTAAAACTGTACTTGAAACTTCACAGAGCTTGAATAATTTAAATAATTATGTGCAAATATTGTCCAATCCAGCTTTGCAAAGCTCTTAGACTTACCTAGAAAGACTCGCAGCTGTAATCGCTGCCAAAAGTGATTCTAACATGTATTGACTCAGGGGCGTGAATACTTATGTAAATGAGATACTGTACATTTGCAAAGGTTTCTAAAAACATTCGGAAAGTATTCAGACCCCTTCAACATTTTGTTACAGCCTGAATTGAAACTGGATACCTCCTCAATCTACACACAATACCCCATAATGACAAAGCAAAAACAGGTCTTTTAGAACATTTTGCTAATTTATTAAAAAAAAAATTGGGGCAAAATATCATATTTACTTAAGTATTCAGACCCTTTACTTAGTACTTTGTTGAAGCACCTTTGGCAGCGATTACAGTCTCAAGTCTTTTTGGTTATGACGCTACAAGCTTGGCACACCTGTATTTGGGGAGTTCCCCCATTCTCCTCTGCAGATCCTCTCAAGCTCTGTCAGGTTGGATGGGGTTCATGTCCAGTTCAGGTCTCTCCAGAGATGGGTTCAAGTCCAGGCTCTGGCTGGGCCACTCAAGGACATTCAGAGACTGCATTGTCTTGGCTGTGTGCTTAGGGTCATTGTCCTGTTGGAAGGTGAACCTTCAACCCAGTCTGAGGTCCTGAACGCTCTGGAGCAGGTTTTCATCAAGGATCTCTGTACTTTGCTCCGTTCATCTTTGATTTGATCCCGACTAGCCTCCCAGTCCCTGCCGCTGAAAAACTCCCCACAGCATGATGCTGCCACCACCGTGCTTCACCGTAGGGATGGTGCCAGGTTTCCTCCAGACGTGATGCTTGGCATTCAGGCCAAGGAGTTAAATCTTGGTTTCATCAGATCAGAGAATCTGGTTTCTCATGGTCTGAGAGTCCCTGATTACTCATTTTGGCCTGGAGGCCAGCTCTAGAAATAGTCTTGGTGGTTCCAAACTTCTTCAATTTAAGAATGATGGAGGCCACTGTGTTCTTGGAGACCTTCAGTGCTGGAGAAAATGTTTTATACCCTTCCCTAAATCGGTGCTTCGAAACAATCCTGTCTCAGAGCTCTATGGACAATTCTTTCGACCTCATGGCTTGATTTTTGCTCTGCCAACTATG
Source organism: Oncorhynchus nerka (assembly GCF_034236695.1). NCBI lineage: Eukaryota > Metazoa > Chordata > Actinopteri > Salmoniformes > Salmonidae > Oncorhynchus > Oncorhynchus nerka. The sequence continues at coordinate 32,704,981 of NC_088411.1, forward strand.
GGACCTTCATATAGACCGGTGTGTGCCTTTCCAAATCATATCCAATCAATTGAATTGACCACAAGGACTCAAATCAAGTTGATGTCAAGGGATCTGAATACTTCCTGAAAGGCACTGTACATGCTTTAAAATACAAATTTTAAACATATTCCAGCTCAGGTCACTCAAACTGATTTTGAACTCTGTCGACCCCCCTCCCCTCAACCTTATCACACCCACAAGATCCATTCAAACCAATGAAGGGACACTTTAGAGTCCATGTTAAAAGTACACACATTAAAGTTTAATGAATGAAAAGTGGAGGAGTAAACATTTTGTCAGTGGCAATAGATAAGATAGATACTACATACATTCAGCATCACTGGGACTTCCAGTTAAATCCCGCCATCACACCTGCGATGGAACACAACTAAAGTACCACATCTGTAGGAAATACACTGCTCAAAAAAATAAAGGGAACACTTAAACAACACAATGTAACGCCAAGTCAATCACACTTCTGTGAAATCAAACTGTCCACTTAGGAAGCAACACTGATTGACAATAAATTGCACATGCTGTTGTGCAAATGGAATAGACAACAGGTGGAAATTATAGGCAATTAGCAAGACACCCCCAATAAACGAGTGGTTCTGCAGGTGGTGACCACAGACCACTTCTCAGTTCCTATGCTTCCTGGCTGATGTTTTGGTCACTTTTGAATGCTGGCGGTGCTTTCACTCTAGTGGTAGCATGAGACGGAGTCTACAACCCACACAAGTTGCTCAGGTAGTGCAGCTCATCCAGGATGGCACATCAATGCGAGCTGTGGCAAGAAGGTTTGCTGTGTCTGTCAGCGTAGTGTCCAGAGCATGGAGCCGCTACCAGGAGACAGGCCAGTACATCAGGAGACGTGGAGGAGGCCGTAGGAGGGCAACAACCCAGCAGCAGGACCGCTACCTCTGCCTTTGTGCAAGGAGGAGCAGGAGGCGCACTGCCAGAGCCCTGCAAAATGACCTCCAGCAGGCCACAAATGTGCATGTGTCTGCTCAAATGGTCAGAAACAGCCTCCATGAGGGTGGTATGAGGGCCCGACGTCCACAGGTGGGCGTTGTGCTTACAGCCCAACACCGTGCAGGACGTTTGGCATTTGCCAGAGAACACCAAGATTGGAAAATTCGCCACTGGTGCCCTGTGCTCTTCACAGATGAAAGCAGGTTCACACTGAGCACATGTGACAGACATGATAGTCTGGAGACTCTGTGGAGAACATTCTGCTGCCTGCAACATCCTCCAGCATGACCGGTTTGGGAGGTGGGTCAGTCATGGTGTGGGGTGGCATTTCTTTAGGGGGCCGCACAGCGCTCCATGTGCTCGCCAGAGGTAGCCTGACTGCCATTAGGTACCGAGATGAGATCCTCAGACTCCTTGTGAGACCATATGCTGGTGCGGTTGGCCCTGGGTTCCTCCTAATGCAAGACAATGCTAGACCTCATGTGGCTGGAGTTTGTCAGCAGTTCCTGCAAGAGGAAGGAATTGATGCTATGGACTGGCCCGCCTGTTCCCCAGACCTGATTCCAATTGAGCACATCTGGGACATCATGTCTCGCTCCATCCACCAACGCCACGTTGCACCACAGACTGTCCAGGAGTTGGCGGATGCTTTAGTCCAGGTCTGGGAGGAGATCCCTCAGGAGACCATCTGCCACCTCATCAGGACCATGCCTAGGCATTGTAGGGAGGTCATACAGGCACGTGGAGGCCACACACACTCCTGAGCCTCATCTTGACTTGTTTTAAGGACATTACATCAAAGTTGGATCAGCCTGTAGTGTGGTTTTCCACTTTAATTTTGAGTGTGACTCCAAATCCAGACCTCCATGGGTTGATAAATTTGATTTCCATTGATCATTTTTGTGTGATTTTGTTGTCAGCACATTCAACTATGTAAAGAAAAAAGTATTTAATAAGAATATTTCATTCATTCAGATCTAGGATGTGTTATTTTAGTGTTCCCTTTATTTTTTTGAGCAGTGTAGTTTTTGTGATTGTTGTATTGAACTTGTGCAACAACAAAAATAGTGTGTCTTTCACAATGAAATGATACTGAGAACAGTTCTCTGTCCATGTATGGTGGTTGAGTCTTTAAGGGTTTCACACTAGACCAAAAGGATCGGGCTGAATTTCAACGATCCATATCCATATTTGTGAAAGTCCTTTTTCTGAGAAGTGTGATGAACTGATGTTGAAACCTAGGAGGAATAGAGCTAAACGTTAAGCTAAAGGATGAGATGACGCTTCATCAATATCATACAATGTGGACACGTTAGGAAAACCTCAGGGGTAAACAAGACTAAGGGCTCTATTCAATCAGATCTGCTTTAGCTGACATTGAAGAACGGTTGTTTTGGTGGTGTCGGAGGTGGAATTGCATTAGAGCTGTCAAATCCACAAGCAGCTCCTGGCGTGTTACCTAAAGTGGACATTGTCATAGAGTACCACAGTATGAGTATTAATACCCATAAATCCTAGCGGTTCAAACAAGGAAGTGGCTCCAATCGTTTTCCCACCATTCATTTTTCCCATAGGGGAGTTTAGAAACACTTCAAATAAGGGCTGTGTTTTGTGTAAACTTCCCCTGTACATCTCTGTAGGACATGGTGACTTTTATCAATATATTCAGCTGTATTTACCCCCCCCCAAAAAAAAAATGAAATGCTAATGTGGCTATCATAAGGAACTACAAATGCCATGATCTGGATGAGCCTGCCAAGTCGAGGCAAAGGTAAGGATCTGTGGATTTACTGTCTATTGTTAGCTAAATTGAGTAATTAATGAATGGGCTACATTTCTTTAAAATTAGAATTCTGTGAACTGTCTTGTGCAAGTTTTAAATTGACTCAATGCCTGTTAGTAAAGGTGTCAAACAGAGATTACGTGCAGGAGCTTGCAGGGATTTGTAGTCTTGCATGATGTCTACTTTGATGCTAATTAGCATTTTGATCTTGAGAGTAAATAGAGACTAATATATTGATAAAAGGAACCTTGTCCTAGAGAGATGAACATGGTTGTCAAAACGTCACTCCATGATACTGTATGCCTACACGAAATACAGACCTTATTTTAAGTGCTTTGAAAATTCCCTATGCGAAAAACGATTGGAACCATTTCCCTGTTTGACGGCTAGGTTTTATAGGTATTATGACACCTCCACTGTAGGGCTCTATTGGCTGCACGGAGTCGCATTAAGAGAAATCCCATGCAGCCTTGTTTACAAGTTCGAACATTGGAATGTGATATATAATCTACACCTCGATTAGGCTGAGAGAAATTCTAACTTAGTTGAATGATTTTCAATTATTTCTATTAAGCCTACACTACTCCACAGTCCTGTAGGTCTCTATCCTACTCCACAGTCCTGTAGGTCTCTATCCTACTCCACAGTCCTGTAGGTCTCTATCCTACTCCACAGTCCTGTAGGTCTCTATCCTACTCCACAGTCCTGTAGGTCTCCCACTTGTAAAACACAGAGGATGTGATGTACCTTTTATAATGGGAACTAAACAGGATAATGGCTGAACCCCTTTAGGAGTGAGCTCAGTTCATATTTATCTATAAACATTCAGGTTGGACTGTTCTACACTACGACTGGCACCTTCTTTCATCTCTGTAGCTTGTTCTATAGCCTGTCATAGTAGAGAGATTTAACTGTACATGTAAAAATGGACAAAACACTCATAGGTGGATCCAATTGTAGATGTACAGAAAGATGGCAGGTCTACAGTTTGCTGTCATTCAACCCATGCCCCCACCACAGTACAATGGTAAGATGGCAGATGTACAGAAAGATGGTAGGTCTACAGTTTGCTGTCATTCAACCCATGCCCCCACCACAGTACAATGGTAAGATGGCAGATGTACAGAAAGATGGCAGGTCTACAGTTTGCTGTCATTCAACCCATGCCCCCACCACAGTACAATGGTAAGATGGCAGATGTACAGAACGATGGTAGGTCTACAGTTTGCTGTCATTCAACCCATGCCCCCACCACAGTACAATGGTAAGATGGCAGATGTACAGAAAGATGGTAGGTCTACAGTTTGCTGTCATTCAACCCATGCCCCCACCACAGTACAATGGTAAGATGGCAGATGTACAGAAAGATGGTAGGTCTACAGTTTGCTGTCATTCAACCCATGGCCCCGCCACAGTACAATGGTAAGATGGCAGATGTACAGAAAGATGGTAGGTCTACAGTTTGCTGTCATTCAACCCATGGCCCCACCACAGTACAATGGTAAGATGGCAGCATCAATAGTGCTTAATGCAGGTAAAATGTAGACTCCATCTTTGTGCACATCCACAATAAGTAAGTTTCCTACAGCAGATAAGTTTCAGTCAACTGTGACTGTTTCACTTGAATCTTATAATTACTTCTATCTACGACGGAAAATGTCCCTAATTTAAAATGACAGAAATTCAACCGAACACTTCAACAAAATCAACACGATGATCAAAACCCTTTCACTATATTTCAGGGTATGGCAAATACAGGACAAATGTATTTCAGAGCAGGAGGGGCATCTCTCTCATTTGCATTTTAACTCCACCCACTCGGGCCCAACAGACCATGAGGAATCTGTCTGAGCCAGAGGGTTCAAGCTCTGTCACAAATACCTTCCAGCTTTTCTTTTTGTTACACTAGTTTTTATTGTAACTTTGTATTCCTTTTTTTCCAATAATTTTTGAAAATCTAAAACAATTATTATGCCTTTTATACTCTACAGGAAAAAGTCTTAAGAGAAAATAAATCAAACAAAACAGCAGACAGACTTTTAAATGAATGACATGTCATATTCACATGGAAGACAACACATACAATATTAAACGTGTTTTTACATAAATACTGCCTCCTATAAAACAAGGCCAACCATTCGCTACCTTGTTTTGGACAATTACAAACGAGCTTGTTTGAGCAATTGAAATAAACAAATGAAAACAGCTATGGAACCAATCAAATGCCGTCCTGCCCGTTCCATTGGAAGCTTCCAGAAAACACAGATTTACTCTTTAACATATAAAAATACTATACCAAAATGAAATACATATATATATATATTAGAATCTGTTAGGCATTTTTGTATAAAGAGAGGGCAAAGGGAGTTAGGTTACATCAGAAAACAACATATAATGCAAAACAAATCATTGAAATTAGACATAACAAAACCAACAAAAAATTATACTCTGCACTTTTTTTCTGTAATAATATACATCATGATAAGAAAAACCTCTACATAATCATTTGCAAACTTCTTGCATGCAACAGTTTGCACACGTTTAATACTGAAGGCATTGAGGGGCCTAATCATCCTGCTCAAAGGGGGGAGGGCTTATGCAAATCATCCGGAGGCAATGCATGCTGGGAGATGGGTCTCCAACGGGCAATGCCTGCTCCAGATGGGGTTATAGCTTATAGCCTACAGTAGGGAAATGGAGAGTCAACCTGCATCACAATGTGTATTGCTTCTAATGAAATGACCTTTCTGCTCAGACAGAAAATGTGTGTTTGTGTGTGTTTCTTTCTGCTCACACAAGGCCTTTCTCTACTGTGTGGGTGGGTGTATGTGTATGTATGTGCACTGTGAAGGGCACTGATTTTCAGTGCAGTAGTGTTATAAATAAGGAAAATAATGGACATATCTTGTTCTAAAGACTCCAGGAGTCAAATAAGCTTCGGACTAGACCAGCTATAGCCCGACCTAGCCCTAGCTCTGCTCAGCCCAGCACAGCTCAACTGCAATCCGGCCCAGCCCAGCTAAGCCTGACTTTATTTGGCTCAACTCAGCCCAGGCAAGCTTATACCAGCCCTACCCAGCTTCTGCTCAGCTCCAGCCCAACTCAAGCCCAGCTTCTGCTCAGCTCCAGCCCAACTCCAGCCCAGCTTCTGCTCAGCTCCAGCCCAACTCCAGCCCAGCTTCTGCTCAGCTCCAGCCCAACTCCAGCCCAACTCCAGCCCAGCTTCTGCTCAGCACCAGCCCAACTCCAGCCCAGCTTCTGCTCAGCTCCAGCCCAACTCCAGCCCTTGCCTCACCAAACTCAACTCCAGCCCAACCCCAGTCTCCTCTCTTTCTTTCAATATCTCTGTACCTCTTCCCTCCTGCCACCCTGACCAGGCCAGACGCTACATTACACACACTGCCATCAGGAAGAAAAGATGAGAGATGGTGCTGAGGCTATCTGGGACCTAATGGATGATGTCCAAGAGGCCAGAGGTTGAGACCATGTGTTTATGAGGGGTTGGTTGAGTCCTTGCTCTGAATGCAACACCTTTCACATCTTTAGAACCCTTTCGAAACAATGTTGCAGATACAATGGTTTGGTTGTTGTGTTTCCTCTGTGTTTCTGTACGTCACACACCCAAAGAAAGAGGAGGTAATGTCCTATTTTATAAAGATTGTTGTCCATAATACATAGCGGTTTTTATATACATTTCTTTATACTATTTCTCTTATTTCTTCTTCTTCTCTCTCTTTCTGTGGTGCGTTCGGCGGCGGTGGCAATAGCAGGTTTGTGTGAAGCGTGCTACATACAGCCCACGCAGCCACACTTGATGGTCTTCTCCACTTCCTCGCTGAATGATCTTCCGTCGCTGCACTCAAAGGTGTATTTCCGACGTTTCATTCGCTGGCTGGCGCAGCAGGCACCCGTGTCGCAGGCGCCGGAGCACTCTACCCAGGAGACCATGCGTGTGGTCTGGCAGATGGTGTATCCACGCTGCACCTGGTAGAAGTCCCTCACAGGCTCCCCTCGACACTCTGACTCTGTAGGGGAGGAAAGATAGAGACACTGACTCTGTAGGGGAGGAAAGATAGAGACACTGACTCTGTAGGGGAGGAAAGATAGAGACACTGACTCTGTAGGGGAGGAAAGATAGAGACACTGACTCTGTAGGGGAGGAAAGATATAGACACTGACTCTGTAGGGGAGGAAAGATAGAGACACTGACTCTGTAGGGGAGGAAAGATAGAGACACTGACTCTGTAGGGGAGGAAATATAGATACGCTGACTCTGTAGGAGGAGCCCACGTTAAGATACATTTCAAGAAAGTTTAATTAGCACAACATTTTAAATGTTTCTGACACAAAATCACTCAGCCTTCTTGGGAACCTTTAGTTGGTTTGAGCTGGATTAGCTCTTGGTTTGTTTTTATCAAAGACAGCAGAGACAAGTTAAGTAAACTAGGATGACAGACAGTCCACAATGAGAGAGATAAACTCTCACTCTCTCTCCCATCTGCATCACAGAGTTCTCTGTGTTACACTTAATACTACTGTGGAATGTGTGTGTGTGTGTCTCCTACCTGCGTCACAGAGCTCTCCGATGTATCCACAGTAGTAATAAGTGTCTGTGTGTTTCCTACCTGCGTCACAGAGCTCTCCGCTGTATCCACAGTAGTAATAAGTGGATGTGTGTGTGTGTGTGTGTGTGTGTGTGTGTCTCCTACCTGCGTCACAGAGCTCTCCGCTGTATCCACAGTAGTAATAAGTGGATGTGTGTGTGTGTGTGTGTGTGTCTCCTACCTGCGTCACAGAGCTCTCCGCTGTATCCACAGTAGTAATAAGTGGATGTGTGTGTGTGTGTGTGTGTGTGTGTGTGTGTGTGTGTGTGTGTGTGTGTCTCCTACCTGCGTCACAGAGCTCTCCGCTGTATCCACAGTAGTAATAAGTGGATGTGTGTGTGTGTTGTGTGTGTGTGTCTCCTACCTGCGTCACAGAGCTCTCCGCTGTATCCAGCCTCACAGTGACAGTAGGCGTCTCCTGAATCAGACGTCTGACAGGGTCCATGTTTACAGTTGTGGCTGCGGCAGGGGTTAAACAGCTCCCCCTGCTGGTTACACAGGGCACCACGGTAACCCTCCACACACTCACAGCGGTAGGACTGCAGGTCCAGGGGAATACACTTCCCATGCACACACCTAGGTAGAGGGAATATAAATTAATCAATCAATCAATATTCACTCCATGACCAAAATTATGTGGACATCTGCTAGTCGACCAAAATTATGTGGACACCTGCTAGTCTAACAAAATCATGGGCATTAATATGGAGTTGGTCCACCCTTTGCTGTTATAACAGCCTCCACTACTCTTCTGGGAAGACTTTCCACTAGATGTTGGAACATTGTTGCTGGGACTTGCTTCCATTCAGCCACAAGAGCATTAGTGAGGTCGGGCACTGATGTTGGGCGATTAGGCCTGGCTCACAGAGAATGCCAAGAGTGTGCAAAGCTGTCATCAAGGCAAAGGATGGCTACCAAAATATATTTTGATTTGTTTAACTCTTTTTTTGGTTACTACATGATTCCATATGTGTTATTTCATAGTTTTGATGTCTTCACTATTTTTCTATAATGTAGAAAATAGTAAAAATAAAGAAAAACCCTTGAATGAGTAGATGTGTCCAAACTTTTGACTGGTACTGTATGTAATGATTTGTCTCAAACTGTTCATATGAATTTCAGTTTGAGACTTGGTGAAAACCAAGTGAAATGTAATGCATTATCATCATAACCCCAGTGGTCTGTTCCTACTTGCTGCCCTGGCATGGGTTGTCAGCAGGCTGGTCACAGTGTGGTCCGCTCCAGCCTGGCTGGCAGTGGCAGACTGGTCCCTGTGGCCCGTCCGGCTGGCAGATACCATGCAGGCAGTAGATCTTCCTACAGGGCTCACAGCCTGGCACCACGCCCGGCTTCATCTGGGTCTTAGTGAAGTCCTGCAGCTCGTTGTTGATATACAGGTTCTGGATGCAGCCGTGGAAACTGGAGCCATTCTGGATCTGCCAGAGCCGGAAGGCTGCCGAGTGGACGTCCACGGGCATACCTGAGAGACGGAGGAGAAGGAGATAGAGGAGGAAGAAGGGAGATGTTGGTTAGAGTTGTATGGGAGCGGGGAGCAGAGAAACAGCTAACACAGGACTGATATGGAGGTAATGAAGGAACAGGAAGAGCCATGTGCAAGTGAATATATTGCAGCCATCTGATGGAAGTGTGAGACAAAATACTACTTCTTTATGAGAAGTTAGGACAACTAAGAGCCGAATCCTCCAAAACTCACTATCATCAACATCTGATTTATAGGACATGTTGGTTCAGAATGAATAAATATGCTACTGAGCCAGTAGGGAGGGAAAGTATAGAACCAGGTCCATTTCCCAATATTTTGAATGAAAGTTTGATCAAAGAATTCAATTAAATAAATAACATTTGACTATGTTTTTAATTCAACAGTTGATTTGACCCGAAACAGCATCTTTGAAACAGAGGACAGTGAAAAGGAGACGGGGTATTGGGTGATGTGTAGCATACTCTTTCATACAGTGGCCAACAGTCACAAATATACATAACAGTGCATTACACCACAGTACAGTACAGTACACCACAGTACAGTACACCACAGTACAGTACATCACAGTACAGTACAGTACACCACAGTACACCACAGTACAGTACAGTACACCACAGTACAGTACAGTACACCACAGTACAGTACACCACCATACAGTACAGTACACCACAGTACACCACAGTACAGTACACCACAGTACAGTACAGTACAGTACACCACAGTACAGTACACCACAGTACACCACAGTACAGTACACCACCATACAGTACAGTACACCACAGTACACCATAGTACAGTACACCACAGTACAGTACACCACAGTACAGTACAGTACAGTACAGTACAGTACAGTACACCACAGTACAGTACACCACAGTACACCACAGTACAGTACAGTACACCACAGTACACCACAGTACAGTACACCACAGTACAGTACACCACCGTACAGTACAGTACACCACAGTACAGTACACCACAGTACACCACAGTACAGTACACCACAGTACAGTACACCACCATACAGTACAGTACACCACAGTACACCACAGTACACCACAGTACAGTACACCACAGTACAGTACAGTACACCACAGTACACCACCATACAGTACACCACAGTACAGTACATCACAGTACAGTACAGTACACCACAGTACACCACCATACAGTACAGTACACCACAGTACACCACAGTACAGTACACCACAGTACAGTACACCACAGTACAGTACAGTACAGTACACCACAGTACAGTACACCACAGTACACCACAGTACAGTACACCACCATACAGTACAGTACACCACAGTACACCATAGTACAGTACACCACAGTACAGTACACCACAGTACAGTACAGTACAGTACACCACAGTACAGTACACCACAGTACAGTACACCACAGTACACCACAGTACAGTACAGTACACCACAGTACACCACAGTACACCACCATACAGTACAGTACACCACAGTACACCACAGTACAGTACAGTACACCACAGTACACCACAGTACAGTACACCACAGTACAGTACACCACCGTACAGTACAGTACACCACAGTACAGTACACCACAGTACAGTACACCACAGTACACCACAGTACAGTACACCACAGTACAGTACACCACAGTACAGTACACCACCATACAGTACAGTACACCACAGTACACCACAGTACACCACAGTACAGTACACCACAGTACAGTACAGTACAGTACACCACAGTACAGTACACCACCATACAGTACACCACAGTACAGTACACCACAGTACAGTACACCACCATACAGTACACCACCATACAGTACACCACAGTACACCACAGTACAGTACACCACAGTACAGTACAGTACAGTACACCACAGTACAGTACACCACAGTACAGTACACCACCATACAGTACAGTACACCACAGTACACCACAGTACAGTACACCACCATACAGTACACCACAGTACACCACAGTACAGTACACCACAGTACAGTACAGTACAGTACACCACAGTACAGTACACCACAGTACAGTACAGTACAGTACACCACAGTACAGTACACCACAGTACAGTACAGTACACCACAGTACAGTACATTTACATTACATTTACATTTAAGTCATTTCACCATACAGTACAGTACACCACAGTACAGTACACCACAGTACAGTACAGTACACCACAGTACAGTACAGTACAGTACAGTACACCACAGTACAGTACAGTACAGTACAGTACACCACAGTACAGTACACCACAGTACAGTACACCACCATACAGTACAGTACACCACAGTACAGTTCACCACAGTACAGTACACCACAGTACAGTACACCACAGTACAGTACACCACAGTACAGTTCACCACAGTACAGTACACCACAGTACAGTACACCACAGTACACCACAGTACAGCACCAAAACATAATATCACAAACTCTGGACACACAGCCATTTCTGATCAGTTCAATTTCAACTCTCAATGCTTTAATATCAAGAATGTCTAGTCGGGTTACAGAGCATTACTTACACGTTTGGGGTGGCAGGTAGCCTAGTGTTTAGAGCATTGGGCCAGTAACCGAAAGGTTGCTAGATCGAATCCCCGAGCTGGCAAGGTAAAACTCTGTATTTCTGCCCCTGAATGAGGCAGTTAACCCACTGTTCCTAGGCCGTTATTGTAATTAAGAATCTGTTCTTATCTGACTTGCCGAGTTAAATAAAAACTTTTTTTTTTTTTTTTAAGAAACAAGGAAATCATAACCTATGCCAATATACCACATCACATATCCAGAGTGAAGACTGTGTCTGGTAGGACAGAGATCTATAGCAATGTGTTTAATAGGGATGAATGAAAACTGGAAATAGTAGGAATCACAGAAATAGAAGACTATACAGTATGTATTATATGGTAGGAATACTGTATGTATTCTGAACACTGTGGGCCTTGAGAGGTGACGCTCATAGGGCCAAGGGTTTAATGTTGTGCACTATATTAGACACCAGTGTTGCTGAGTGTTTGTATACGTGTGTATGGGGTTTATATTGTAGGCAGGAGTATGTAGCTTTATCAGTGTGTTTTCTGTTATGTGTGTTCATAAATGTGTGTGTGCGCTGTGTGTGATGTGTGTGTGCGCTGTGTGTGATGTGTGTGTGCGCTGTGTGTGATGTGTGTGTGCTGGACGTTCTCTAACAAACAGTGTTTATGGGGGATGGACTGGGTGAATTGAGGTTTGGAGTTGGGTAGGTTGCAGGATTGGGTCAGGATATGGCTCGCTTGAGGTAGTTGGGGTTTTGGGATGGGGGTGGGGTTGGGTTGCAGTGGGGGGTGACATTAACAGTAGTGTAGTAGTTGTAGTGCCTGCAGCAGAGGAGGAGGAAGTGGGTGTGTTCTGGAGAGGGCCCCTACCCCCCACGTATAGCGGAGCCTCCCTGTTAAGGGGACGGACCCCCCCCAGGCTGTCCATGGTGGTGGGGAGACCCCCGTCGATGGACAGGTTCACCATCTGGTCAAAGGTCACCAGCTCCACCGTGTGGAACTGACCATCGTTGATTGTCTCAGTACTGCAGACAGAGAGAGAGGGAGGGATGGAGAAAGAAATAACCAGGAGAGAGTGGAAGAAAGAGACAGACAATGTTGCTGTTGTGCTTATGTGTTTGTTTGTTTGTCTGTGTATGTGTGTGTGTGTGTGTGCAGTCTGTGTGATTATGTGTGCATGTGTGTGTGTGTTTGCGTGTTTACCTGTAGATAGCATGTCCAGGCTGGCTGCCAGGGTCGTAGCTGACCTTAACGTGACCTTGATACATCTCTACAGCGATGTGATCATTGTCTCCATTATACAGCAGGATACCGTTCTCCTCCGCTGTCGACACCTGGGGACACACATCACAATAGAATAAAAGGTATGCACATTTCCCTTTGACATCACTGTCACAATCCAAATATCCAAGTTACTGTACATGCATGATCTCAAACACATGCCTGTTGAATTGATCGTTCAGTACCTGCAGTGTATAAGCTTTTGTGTGTGTGTGTTACAGTACCTGTAGTGAGATGTTAGATACCTGCAGTGTGATGTTAGCCTGGGGCCAGTTCTTGAGGTCAGAGAGCAGCAGGTAGGAGTCTCTGTCTACAAAGTTAACGCTGACCAGCTTTTCACAGCGAGGCCCTCCGAACCCAGGGAGACACTGGCACAGTGCCCGGCCTGCCCGCTCCACACACAGGGCACCGTTCTGGCAGTCTGCCAGGTCACACAGAGACCGCGGGGAGGGGGGCACCTCACACAACTGACCACTACGGCAGGATGAGGGAGGGGATGTTTTGAAGAGAGAGAGCGAGACAGAGAGCGAGAGAGGAGAGGAGAGGAGAAGAGAAGAGAGGAGAGGAGAGGAGAGGAGAGGAGAGGAGAGAGGAGAGGAGAGAGAGAGAGAGAGAGAGAGAGAGAGAGAGAGAGAGAGAGAGAGAGAACGAGAGAGAGAGAGAGAGAGAAGGGTGAGTAAGTCAAAATGATAGATTCGGAAGAAGAAGAAGTCTTCGCACAGATGGCTTGATATTGTTCTAAGTTGTGTGTGAGTTCTATGGTTTGTGTGTGAGTTCTATGGTTTGTGTGTGAGTTCTAAGGCTTGTGTGTGAGTTCTATGGTTTGTGTGTGAGTTCTATGGTTTGTGTGTGAGTTCTAAGGCTTGTGTGTGAGTTCTAAGGCTTGTGTGTGAGTTCTAAGGCTTGTGTGTGAGGTCTAAGGCTTGTGTGTGAGGTCTAAGGCTTGTGTGTGAGGTCTATGGTTTGTGTGTGAGTTCTATGGTTTGTGTGTGAGTTCTAAGGCTTGTGTGTGAGTTCTAAGGCTTGTGTGTGAGGTCTAAGGCTTGTGTGTGAGGTCTAAGGCTTGTGTGTGAGGTCTAAGGCTTGTGTGTGAGGTCTAAGGCTTGTGTGTGAGGTCTAAGGCTTGTGTGTGAGTTCTAAGGCTTGTGTGTGAGTTCTAAGGCTTGTGTGTGAGGTCTAAGGCTTGTGTGTGAGTTCTAAGGCTTGTATCTGAGTTCTAAGGTTTATGTGTGAGTTCTAAGGTTTGTGCCTCACCTATAGCCATCAGGGCAGGAGCAGGAGTATGCGTTGAGTTGGTCGACACACTGAGCTCTGTTCAGACAGCGATTCTCCTCACAGTCATCGTAGTCCACACTGCAGTCATCACCCACGTAGCCCGGAGAACACACACACCTGCAACACACACAAACGTGTGTGAGCTTGAGCCAGGGCATTAGGTCTGGGTGACAACGCAAATCTTTAAGTCTCCCACACGTTGATATGGTGTACTCACTGGGGCCCAGTAGAGGTGATGAGACAGGTAGATTGGTGTTGACACGGACTGACCCCTGGAGCACACACATCCTCCATCTCCTCACACATCTCCCCTGGAGAGGGAGGGAGAGAGGGGGAGAGGGGAGAGGGAGAGAGGGAGAGAGGGGAGAGGGAGAGAGGGGGAGAGGGGGAGAGGGGGAGAGGGGGAGAGAGGGGGAGAGGGGAGAGGGAGAGAGAGAGAGAGGGAGGGAGAGAGGGGAGAGGGGGAGAGGGGGAGAGGGGAGGGGGAGAGGGAGAGAGGGAGAGGGGGAGATTACATTGATGGATGAAGAATTGCAACCGAATAGGTCAACCCAACAGCGATAGAGAGAAGGCTGGTCTATAGTGTAATGTGTGTTACCTGCAGCGATAGAGAGAAGGCTGGTCTATAGTGTAATGTGTGTTACCTGCAGCGATAGAGAGAAGGCTGGTCTATAGTGTAATGTGTGTTACCTGCAGCGATAGAGAGACCAGAGAAGGCTGGTCTATAGTGTAATGTGTGTTACCTGCAGCGATAGAGAGACCAGAGAAGGCTGGTCTATAGTGTAATGTGTGTTACCTGCAGCGATAGAGAGACCAGAGAAGGCTGGTCTATAGTGTAATGTGTGTTACCTGCAGCGATAGAGAGACCAGAGAAGGCTGGTCTATAGTGTAATGTGTGTTACCTGCAGCGATAGAGAGACCAAAGAAGGCTGGTCTATAGTGTAATGTGTGTTACCTGCAGCGATAGAGAGACCAGAGACGGCTGGTCTATAGTGTAATGTGTGTTACCTGCAGCGATAGAGAGACCAGAGAAGGCTGGTCTATAGTGTAATGTGTGTTACCTGCAGCGATAGAGAGACCAGAGAAGGCTGGTCTACAGTGTAATGTGTGTTACCTGCAGCGATAGAGAGAAGGCTGGTCTATAGTGTAATGTGTGTTACCTGCAGCGATAGAGAGACCAGAGAAGGCTGGTCTATAGTGTAATGTGTGTTACCTGCAGCGATAGAGAGACCAGAGACGGCTGGTCTATAGTGTAATGTGTGTTACCTGCAGCGATAGAGAGACCAGAGAAGGCTGGTCTATAGTGTAATGTGTGTTACCTGCAGCGATAGAGAGAAGGCTGGTCTATAGTGTAATGTGTGTTACCTGCAGCGATAGAGAGAAGGCTGGTCTATAGTGTAATGTGTGTTACCTGCAGCGATAGAGAGAAGGCTGGTCTATAGTGTAATGTGTGTTACCTGCAGCGATAGAGAGAAGGCTGGTCTATAGTGTAATGTGTGTTACCTGCAGCGATAGAGAGAAGGCTGGTCTATAGTGTAATGTGTGTTACCTGCAGCGATAGAGAGAAGGCTGGTCTATAGTGTAATGTGTGTTACCTGCAGCGATAGAGAGACCAGAGAAGGCTGGTCTATAGTGTAATGTGTGTTACCTGCAGCGATAGAGAGAAGGCTGGTCTATAGTGTAATGTGTGTTACCTGCAGCGATAGAGAGACCAGAGAAGGCTGGTCTATAGTGTAATGTGTGTTACCTGCAGCGATAGAGAGACCAGAGAAGGCTGGTCTATAGTGTAATGTGTGTTACCTGCAGCGATAGAGAGACCAGAGAAGGCTGGTCTATAGTGTAATGTGTGTTACCTGCAGCGATAGAGAGACCAGAGACGGCTGGTCTATAGTGTAATGTGTGTTACCTGCAGCGATAGAGAGACCAGAGAAGGCTGGTCTATAGTGTAATGTGTGTTACCTGCAGCGATAGAGAGACCAGAGAAGGCTGGTCTATAGTGTAATGTGTGTTACCTGCAGCGATTGAGAGACCAGAGACGGCTGGTCTATAGTGTAATGTGTGTTACCTGCAGCGATAGAGAGACCAGAGAAGGCTGGTCTATAGTGTAATGTGTGTTACCTGCAGCGATAGAGAGAAGGCTGGTCTATAGTGTAATGTGTGTTACCTGCAGCGATAGAGAGAAGGCTGGTCTATAGTGTAATGTGTGTTACCTGCAGCGATAGAGAGAAGGCTGGTCTATAGTGTAATGTGTGTTACCTGCAGCGATAGAGAGACCAGAGAAGGCTGGTCTATAGTGTAATGTGTGTTACCTGCAGCGATTGAGAGACCAGAGACGGCTGGTCTATAGTGTAATGTGTGTTACCTGCAGCGATAGAGAGACCAGAGAAGGCTGGTCTATAGTGTAATGTGTGTTACCTGCAGCGATAGAGAGACCAGAGAAGGCTGGTCTATAGTGTAATGTGTGTTACCTGCAGCGATAGAGAGACCAGAGAAGGCTGGTCTATAGTGTAATGTGTGTTACCTGCAGCGATAGAGAGACCAGAGAAGGCTGGTCTATAGTGTAATGTGTGTTACCTGCAGCGATAGAGAGACCAGAGAAGGCTGGTCTATAGTGTAATGTGTGTTACCTGCAGCGATTGAGAGACCAGAGACGGCTGGTCTATAGTGTAATGTGTGTTACCTGCAGCGATAGAGAGACCAGAGAAGGCTGGTCTATAGTGTAATGTGTGTTACCTGCAGCGATAGAGAGACCAGAGAAGGCTGGTCTATAGTGTAATGTGTGTTACCTGCAGCGATAGAGAGAAGGCTGGTCTATAGTGTAATGTGTGTTACCTGCAGCGATAGAGAGACCAGAGAAGGCTGGTCTATAGTGTAATGTGTGTTACCTGCAGCGATAGAGAGAAGGCTGGTCTATAGTGTAATGTGTGTTACCTGCAGCGATAGAGAGACCAGAGAAGGCTGGTCTATAGTGTAATGTGTGTTACCTGCAGCGATAGAGAGACCTGAGAAGGCTGGTCTATAGTGTAATGTGTGTTACCTGCAGTGATAGAGAGAAGGCTGGTCTATAGTGTAATGTGTGTTACCTGCAGCGATAGAGAGACCAGAGAAGGCTGGTCTATAGAGTAATGTGTGTTACCTGCAGCGATAGAGAGAAGGCTGGTCTATAGTGTAATGTGTGTTACCTGCAGCGATAGAGAGACCAGAGAAGGCTGGTCTATAGTGTAATGTGTGTTACCTGCAGCGATAGAGAGACCAGAGAAGGCTGGTCTATAGTGTAATGTGTGTTACCTGCAGCGATAGAGAGACCAGAGAAGGCTGGTCTATAGTGTAATGTGTGTTACCTGCAGCGATAGAGAGACCAGAGAAGGCTGGTCTATAGTGTAATGTGTGTTACCTGCAGCGATAGAGAGACCAGAGAAGGCTGGTCTATAGTGTAATGTGTGTTACCTGCAGCGATTGAGAGACCAGAGACGGCTGGTCTATAGTGTAATGTGTGTTACCTGCAGCGATAGAGAGACCAGAGAAGGCTGGTCTATAGTGTAATGTGTGTTACCTGCAGCGATAGAGAGACCAGAGAAGGCTGGTCTATAGTGTAATGTGTGTTACCTGCAGCGATAGAGAGACCAGAGAAGGCTGGTCTATAGTGTAATGTGTGTTACCTGCAGCGATAGAGAGACCAGAGAAGGCTGGTCTATAGTGTAATGTGTGTTACCTGCAGCGATAGAGAGACCAGAGAAGGCTGGTCTATAGTGTAATGTGTGTTACCTGCAGCGATTGAGAGACCAGAGACGGCTGGTCTATAGTGTAATGTGTGTTACCTGCAGCGATAGAGAGACCAGAGAAGGCTGGTCTATAGTGTAATGTGTGTTACCTGCAGCGATAGAGAGACCAGAGAAGGCTGGTCTATAGTGTAATGTGTGTTACCTGCAGCGATAGAGAGACCAGAGAAGGCTGGTCTATAGAGAGACCAGAGAAGGTGTAATGTGTGTTACCTGCAGCGATAGAGAGACCAGAGAAGGCTGGTCTATAGTGTAATGTGTGTTACCTGCAGCGATAGAGAGACCAGAGAAGGCTGGTCTATAGTGTAATGTGTGTTACCTGCAGCGATAGAGAGACCAGAGAAGGCTGGTCTATAGTGTAATGTGTGTTACCTGTGTAGTACAGTGGACAGAGGCAGGTATAGTGGTTGACTCCATCTATACAGGCAGCTCCGTTTCCACAGTCATTATCTTCACAGTCATCTATGTTGGTCAGGCAGGTAGGGCCGTCAAAGCCAAGGGGACAGGCACAGCTGTATGCTGCCTCCTCCTCATCAAGTTGGCAGGTGCCCCCGTTGACACAGGGGTTACTGACACACGCGTTCAGAGAAGTCTCACAGTTTCTACCCTGCAGACACAAAGAAAAGTTCAGTGGTCACCAATCGACCCTGTTCCTGGAGAGCTACAGTGTCTTGAACAAATTGATTACACTCATTAACTCATGACTGAATTTCAAATGAATGCATTTTCATGAGTGGAATCAGGTGTGCTAAAGCTGGGCTGGAAGAAAAGCCTGCTGAACAATAGGCTTCATAATGTCAGAAGTGGAGCGGTCTTGTCACAAACTCAACAGCCACAAAGACAAGTAAGGACTCGATTCAATCTATATAATCTATATATAAAGTTCAGAGCTATAGTGCTCTTGACATTAAAAGGTAATTTACGATTGAGCCAACATATGCAGCGTTTACCGTGAATGTAGTCTCCCCGCGAACGCGGAAACATTGCCTTTAAATTTCAATCACTTCACCGATACAGATTGAATCAAGATCTAATTTTAGTCTAAGTATGTGTTAGAGCTGGACTGGACCATAGGCACGACATGGCAAGAAGAACACTGCAGGTAAATGATCTCACCTTGAATTGAGGAGGACAGCTACACCTGTAGATCTCTGCCAGATCACTGTGACAGATCCCTTGGTTGACACACGGGCTGGACAGGCATGGGTTACACTTGGCCAGGACGCCGCTGTCCACCTCACCTAACACACACACACATTTTATCATTTTACATGATGCCTATCTTTCCTGTTCATTTGGTTTTCAACTATTGGTATTTGGTATTTAATTAATATCCCCATTAGCTGTTGCGAAAGCAGCAGTTACTCTTCCTGGGGTCGACTCAAAACATGAAACATGACTTAATACAGAACGTTAATAGACAACAACAGCTCAAGGACAGAACTATATCAGTGTAAAATGGCACACATATCCTACATATCAGTACATACACACGATATCTAGATCAAATAGGGGAGAGGCGTTGTGCTGTGCTGTGCTGTGTTGCTTTATCTGTTTTTTTTTAAACCAGGTTTGAGGTTCATTTGAGCAATATGAGATGGAAGGGAGTTCCATGCAATCATGATTCTCTATATAATACTGTATGCTTTCTTGAATTTGTTCTGGATATTGGGATTTTACGTTTAGCCAAGAGAGACTGGCCTGCATAGTATTGATGTTAGCCCTCTGATTACAGTGACGAGCAAGACGTGCCACTCTGTTCTGGGCCAGCTGAGGTTCTTCTATGTCCTTCCTAGCAGCACCTGACTATCTGACTGGGCAACAATCAAGATGAGATAAAACTACAGCCTGCACGACTTGATTTGTAGAGTGTGGTGTCATGAAAGCAGAGCATCTCTTTATCACGACCAGATCTCTCCCCATCTTAGTTTCACAACCATTGAATAAATATGTTTTGACCATGACAGTTTACAATCCAAGTTAACATCAAGTAATTTAGTCTCCTCAACTTGCTCAACAGACATATTATTCATTATCAGATTGAGCTGAAGTCTAGAATTTAGGGAATGATTTGTACCAAATACAAATCTTAGTTTCTGAGATGTTCAGGACTATGTTCATTTTATTACTAGCCACCCATTCTAAAACTCTCTGTTTAGGGTTGCAGTGATTTTCACTAGCTGTGGTTGCTGACACGTATAGGTTTGAATCATCAGCAAACATAAACACACAGGCTCTGTTTAATGCCAGGGGCAGGTCATTGGTAAAAATAGAAAAGAATAGAGGGCCAAGAGAGCTGCCCTGCAGTACACCACACTTTACATATACAGTGCCTTCAGAAAGTATTCATACCCCTTGACTTATTCCACATGTTGTTGTCTTACAGCATGAATTCAACATGGATTACATTTAGTTTAATTCTCACACACCTACACACAATACCACATAATGACAAAGTGAAAACATGTTTTTAGAAATTTGTGCAAATGTGTTGAAAATTAAATAGAGAAAAATCGAATTTACATAACTATTCACACCCCTTTGCTATGACACTCTGATATAGAATTGTGGTGAGGCATATATCTGGGGAAGGGTATAAAACATGCTCTAGAGTGTTGAAAGTTTCCAAGAGCACAGTGGTCTCCATCATTGGGAAATTGAAAAAAAACAGGCACAGTTCAACACCCATCTAACACCATCCCTACCCTGAAGCATGATGGTGGCAGCATCATGGTATCGGGATGCTTTTCAGTGGCAAGGACTGGGAGACTGGTAAGGATAGAGGTAACAATGAATAGAGCCAAATACAGGCAAATCCTTGATGAGAACCTGCTTCAGAGTGCAGACGATTGTAGATTGGGGTGAAGATTTGCGCTCTAACAGGACAATGACTCCCAAGTATACAACCAAAGCAACGCTGGTAGGACTTCAGAGCAAGAATGTGAAAGTCTTTGAGTGGCCCAGACTTGAATCCCATTGAAAATATGTGGAAAGATTGCTGTTCACCCCAGGTCCCCATCTAACTTAACAGAGCTTGAGAAAATCTGCAAGGAAGAATGGGACAGTCCCCAAAACCAGATGCGGAAAGCTGATACAGGCATACCCAAGTTGACTCAAATCTGTAATCAAAGTATTGACTCAGGGGTGTGAATGAAACTAAATGAATGAACCCATCTCACCGTGGCACTCAAACGTCTTGGCAGGGGTGGTGAGCAGCAGCTTGCCCTCCATGCCCGTCGGTCCGGCACAGCGGGCGATGCCTGGCTCCTTGTAGCCCGTCTTCACCCAGTCAGACAGCCAGAGCAGACGGCAGTCACAGTACAGGGGGTTGGCACCAATAGCCCTGAGGGTGAAGGGTCAGAGGTTAAGGGTCAGGGACAGGCAAATGTGGAAAACTGTCGTTTGTTATAAAAAATGTATATTGTCATACATGAGTAAAAGTAAAGATACCTTAATAGAAAAGGAATCAAGTAAAAGTGAAAGTCACCCGGGTAACATACTACTTGAGTAAAGTACAAAAGTATCTGGTTTTATACTGAACAAAAATATAAACACAACATGCAGCAATTTCAAAGATTTTGCTGAGTTACAGTTCATATTAGGAAATCAGTCAATTGAAATATATTCAATAGGACCTAATCTATGTATTTTACAGCTAATGGTAGAGAAATTAATATTAAATTATCTGGCAACAGCTCCGGTCGACATTCCTGCAGTCAGCATGCCAATTGCACGCTCCCTCAATGCTTGAGACATCTGTAGTATTGTGTTGTGTGACAAAACTGCACATTATAGAGTGGCCTTTAATTGTCCCCAGCACAAGGTGCACCTGTGTAATGGTCATGCTGTTTAATCAGATTCTTGATATGCCACACCTGTCAGGTCGATGGATTATCGTGACAAAGAATAAAATGCTCACTACCAGGGATGTACTCAAATTTGTGCACAACATTACAGAGAAATAAGCTGAAGTAAAAGTATAAATAATTTAAAAAATATATATTTTTTACGGATAGCCAGGGGCACACTCCAACACTCAGACATAATTTACCAATGAAATGTGTTTAGTGAGTCCACCAGATCAGAGGCAGTAGGGATTACCAGGGATGTTCTCTTGATAAGGAATGTAGTGGAGTAAAACTGAATATTAATGCACAGATATCCCCCCAAAAACTACTTCAGTAGTACTTTAAAGTATTTTTACATAAGTACTTTACACCACTGGGGACAGGTTAAGGTTAGTCAGAGGATTGGCACCAATCACCTTGAGGAATCATCCATCAATCAATTAATCATGGCAGAAAGAAGGATGCATTTTCAGAGACTCATGAGGGCTGACGTTCACTAGATGTACTTCTCTATTTGACCAGCAGGCGTCTCTCTCATCCTTCAGATAACACAGAGCTTCACTCAACTGTTACAGTTCAGTACTTCCAGAAAGGGAACTAATATTTAAAATTAGGTTAAGGGAAGGGTTATTGTTAAGGTTAGTGGTTTGGTTATGGTTAGTGTTAAGGTTGGGTCAGTTACATATTTTGGCTATCCGTGCTGTCGATGGGATGCTGGACAGAACATTTCCCCTAGTCTTTCCTTTCTAAAAAAGGACCAGCAAGCTTTACCTCCTTGAAAAGTTTATTTGATTAAAAATATCTCTAATAATATGACTGTTGGATAACTTTTTTGACCAACTGGGGGTTTGAAAACGCTGCCCTCAATCATCATTTTACATTGTTCCTGCATGAATCGATGTAGGCACAGTTATGCACAATCAGTCACACACAAACACACAAAACTGTTCCATTACTCAGATTAACAGGCTCATGTTTTAGGTCAGTCCAATAGCTGTCATCTGCTAACATGAAAGCCACTTGACTGTGGATCAATGATTTCCAAAGAGAAGCAACCCCCCCCCCCACTGACTTCTCTAGAGCTTTCTCTTTATCTCACCCCCCCCCCCCCAACTTCTCTAGATCTTTCTCTGTACCTCATCCCTCTGTACCTTCTCTTACTCTTTATCTCATCCCCCACTAACTTCTCTAGATCTTTCTCTGTACCTCATCCCCCAGTACCATATTTTACTCTGTACCTCATCCCCCAGTACCATATTTTACTCTGTACCTCATCCCCCAGTACCATATTTTACTCTGTACCTCATCCCCCAGTACCATATTTTACTCTGTACCTCATCCCCCAGTACCATATTTTACTCTGTACCTCATCCCCCAGTACCATATTTTACTCTGTACCTCATCCCCCAGTACCATATTTTACTCTGTACCTCATCCCCCAGTACCATATTTTACTCTGTACCTCATCCCCCAGTACCATATTTTCATCCCCCAGTACCATATTTTACTGTCTACCTCATCCCCCAGTACCATATTTTACTCTCTACCTCATCCCCCAGTACCATATTTTATATTCATGTTCTTTACCTCCCTGTAATATCTCTCCTCTCTGCTCCTTCCTCTATATTCCCTGCTTTCTTCTTCTTATCCTCCCTTATATACCCCTCACATTGCTCTCTCCTTCTTCTCTTCACTGCACTCTCTTCTCCCATTTCCTCTTCTCTCACAACTCTCTCTCATTCTCCATCCCTCTCTCTCCCTCCCTTGCCCTCTGTTCTCCTGAGATGGATAGGCCTATTGATTTACAGACGATGGCTTTGACATGACAGACAACCTGGACCCCACTGGGAGTAAAGCCCTACTTCAACCTCCCAGAGTCACGCGCGCACACACACACACACACACACACACACACACACACACACACACACACACACACACACACACACACACACACACACACACACACACACACACACACACACACACACACACACACACACACACACACACACACACACACACACACACACACACACATATATATATTCCCAAACACTCCCTTCACAGACCACAGACCGCAAGGAATGTTAGTAAACCTACATGGTGTGTGGAGATGAGACAGTGGAGGGGTCTGTGTGTAACATTAACCACAGCTCTGTGACTGACTAGGGGAGTTCGGTGGCTGTGAAGCCCACCAAACAGCTCTACAGACGGGGCTACTGTTAGCCACCCTCCCCCTGGCACACACACTAGCAGACCAGACCACCTCTGTGTGTGAGGCTAGACTTCAGAAAGTGGGTGGTACAGTAAAGGAAGGACAACAGACAAGATGTTTATGTGTCTGAGGAATAGTTGCTTGTGTTCACTTCTTTGCGTGTGTGAAAGGTGTATTCATGTGTGGATTGGTATTACTGTACCCATGTGTGTCTGTTTGTGTTTATTGAGTAAGCTCATGTGTGTGTGTTTGTGTGTGTCCGTGCGTGCGTGCGTGCGTGCGAGTGTGCGTGTGCGTACTCACAGGTGAGACAGAGAGGCCACATCACTGAAGATGCCGTCAGGAAGCTCGGAGATCTCGTTGCCATGGAGAGACCTTTGAGATGACAGACAGAGTGGGAGGTGAACACAGAAATACCTCAACTAGATCTGCTCCCATCATTCTGTTCCAACGTCCTAAATGTTGGGAAAAATGTTTTATAAAGTTGATTGTTTCGATCTCACTGAAGCATATCCACTAGATCTGTTCATATGTTTCTGTAGTCAGACAATGCCGGGTCCTTATGTTGCACGTAGTGGCCCTGAGGTCTACAGGGGAAGAGGAGGGCATGGAGAGAGCTCCCCTCTGAATCAGCTTGCTACAGTTGTCTCTCTAGTGACTGCTGCAGTTTTACTGTCTGTCTGTCTCTCTGCAGCAGGTCTGGGCAGGGGAAAGGTTGTCTGTTATCTGGGGCTCAGGGCTGGCTGGAAGAGACAGACACAGGGCTGCAGTGGAATCCAGAGTGGCTGGTGTTAAGTTACTGAACTGAGCACTCAGCAGAGTACCTAGGCTGTGATTCCCAGACAGGCTGGTAGGGCTCTGTGAGCTAAAGGGGACGGTGAGTATAGAGGAGGGGGGTCTTTGAGTGTGTGAAGGGGGAGTTTGAGCTCTGCTGTCTGTTGTGGGGGCATGAGAGGGGTCTTTGAGTATGGGAAGGGGGAGTTTGAGCTCTGCTGTCTGTTGTGGGGGTGTGATGGGGGGTCTTTGAGTATGGGAAGGGGGAGTTTGAGTTCTGCTGTCTGTTGTGCGGGTGTGATGGGGGGGGGGGGGTCTGTCAGAGTGCAGAGCTGCTTCCTTCCTCGTCTTTCATCGAGGTGATTGGGTGATGAGCCACTGGGCTTACCGATACATACACACACGCGCATGATGACACACACACACACACACACACACACACACACACACAGGGCTTGATGGCAGTAAAGAAAAGGATTTAATGGCAGAAAAATAATATGGCTGTCCTAATCTGTCAAGCCATTACCAACAGTCTCTGTGTCTTTGGATGAACACCAGATACTTACTTCTAAACCCATTGGACCCCTGGCCCTGCTTGGCTACTGGCCAAACTAATACTATGCTTCCTGTTCACTGTCCCGTAGCTTGCTCTGTATCCTACGACCCTATAATGTATCCATTCTAAACTTCATACGCTACAGCCCATACAAACTGAACACCCCTTAATGTATCCATTCTAACCTTCATATGCTACAGCCCCTGCTGACTGAACACCCCTTAATGTATCCATTCTAACCTTCATATGTTACAGCCCCTGCTGACTGGACACCCCTTAATGTATCCATTCTAACCTTCATATGTTACAGCCCCTGGTGACTGGACACCCATTAATGTATCCATTCTAACCCTCATACGCTACAGCCCCTGCTGACTGGACACCCCTTAATGTATCCATTCTAACCTTCATACGCTACAGCCCATACAAACTGAACACCCCTTAATGTATCCATTCTAACCTTCATATGCTACAGCCCCTGCTGACTGGACACCCCTTAATGTATCCATTCTAACCTTCATACGCTACAGCCCATACGAACGGGACACCCCTTAATGTATCCATTCTAACCTTCATATGCTACAGCCCATACAAACTGAACACCCCTTAATGTATCCATTCTAACCTTCATATGCTACAGCCCCTGCTGACTGGACACCCCTTAATGTATCCATTCTAACCTTCATATGCTACAGCCCCTGCTGACTGAACACCCCTTAATGTATCCATTCTAACCTTCATATGCTACAGCCCCTGCTGACTGAACACCCCTTAATGTATCCATTCTAAACCTCATATGTTATAGCCCATACTAACTGGACACCCCTTAATGTATCCATTCTAACCTTCATACGCTACAGCCCCTGCTGACTGGACACCCCTTAATGTATCCATTCTAACCTTCATACGTTACAGCCCCTGCTGACTGGACACCCCTTAATGTATCCATTCTAACCCTCATAAGCTACAGCCCCTGCTGACTGGACACCCCTTAATGTATCCATTCTAACCCTCATATGTTACAGCCCCTGCTGACTGGACACCCCTTAATGTATCCATTCTAACCCTCATATGTTACAGCCCCTGCTGACTGGACACCCCTTAATGTATCCATTCTAACCTTCATATGCTACAGCCCCTGCTGACTGGACACCCCTTAATGTATCCATTCTCACCTTCATATGCTACAGCCCCTGCTGACTGGACACCCCTTAATGTACCCATTCTAACCTTCATATGTTACAGCCCCTGCTGACTGGACACCCCTTAATGTATCCATTCTAACCTTCATACGCTACAGCCCATACCAACTGGACACCCCTTAATGTATCCATTCTAACCCTCATAAGCTACAGCCGCTGCTGACTGGACACCCCTTAATGTATCCATTCTAACCCTCATAAGCTACAGCCCCTGCTGACTGGACACCCCTTAATGTATCCATTCTAACCTTCATAAGCTACAGCCCCTGCTGACTGGACACCCCTTAATGTATCCATTCTAACCTTCATATGCTACAGCCCCTGCTGACTGGACACCCCTTAATGTATCCATTCTAACCTTCATATGCTACAGCCCCTGCTGACTGGACACCCCTTAATGTATCCATTCTAACCTTCATAAGCTACAGCCCCTGCTGACTGGACACCCCTTAATGTATCCATTCTAACCCTCATACGCTACAGCCCCTGCTGACTGGACACCCCTTAATGTATCCATTCTAACCTTCATATGCTACAGCCCCTGCTGACTGGACACCCCTTAATGTATCCATTCTAACCTTCATATGCTACAGCCCCTGCTGACTGGACACCCCTTAATGTATCCATTCTAACCTTCATATGCTACAGCCCCTGCTGACTGGACACCCCTTAATGTATCCATTCTAACCTTCATATGCTACAGCCCCTGCTGACTGGACACCCCTTAATGTACCCATTCTAACCTTCATACGCTACAGCCCATACCAACTGGACACCCCTTAATGTATCCATTCTAACCCTCATAAGCTACAGCCCCTGCTGACTGGACACCCCTTAATGTATACATTCTAACCCTCATAAGCTACAGCCCCTGCTGACTGGACACCCCTTACCAAGGCAGGGGGTCAGGGCTAAGGGTATAGGCAGGAGAAGATTTTACAGTGGGCAGTTGGCCAGTAACAATGACTCAGAGAGAGAGCTAGAAGAAGGGAGGAGCCAGGGAGTCTCTGTTAGAGAAACGTTATGGTTAGTAACACACTGCTCTCACAGCCCTCTCCTTTCTCTAACTCCCCTTTGACTCCCTCACTCTATTTCTAAACCCTTTGTTGACCAGGCCACAGTCTTCACCCTTTCTTTCTCTCTTTCTGTCTTTTTTTTTTCTTTCTTCTTTTTAAAACTTTCTCACCCCTCACGTTTTGGCCACACCCTGATGCTGTCTCGACACACTCCCTTTACGCACACACACGCACCTAATACCCAGCAGGAGGCTTACCTCAAACAAAACCACAATAATCATCATACATGCACACACACACACACACACACACACACACACACACACACACACACACACACACACACACACACACACACACACACATACACACACACACACACGACAGACCCCTAGTCTGTTTGATGATTCCGTTAATGATTCTTCCATTTTTTTACTAGACTGTAAAATCGAAGGGGTGTGTGTGTGTGTGTGTGTGTC
Organism: Oncorhynchus nerka; assembly: GCF_034236695.1. Classification (NCBI taxonomy): domain Eukaryota; kingdom Metazoa; phylum Chordata; class Actinopteri; order Salmoniformes; family Salmonidae; genus Oncorhynchus; species Oncorhynchus nerka. The sequence goes on from NC_088411.1 coordinate 32,732,829, forward strand.
TGTCTGTTTGCGTGTGCATGTATGATGATTATTGTGGTTTTGTTTGAGGTAAGCCTCCTGCTGGGTATTAGATGCGTGTGTGTGCGTGTGTGCGTAAAGGGAGTGTGTCTTTCCGTTAATTCCGTTAATGATTCTTCCATTTTTTTACTAGACTGTAAAGTCGAAGGGGTGTGTGTACGTGTGTGTGTGTGTGTGTGTGTGTGTGTGTGTGTGTGTGTGTGTGTGTGTGTGTGTGTGTGTGTGTGTGTGTGTGTGTGTGTCAAGTCTCAAGCCAAGGTTACTTCTCAGGAAGCTAACACAGGTCTTCAAGTCTCAAGCCAAGGTTACTTATCAGGAAGTTAACTCAGTCTTCAAGCCTCAAGCCAGGATACTTATCAGGAAGTTAACTCAGTCTTCAAGCCTCAAGCCAAGGTTACTTATCAGGGAGCTAATGCAGTCTCCAAGTCAAGGTTACTTATCAGGAAGTTAACTCGACATCCTGTGGCGGACTGCAATAGCATCGAACAGTCCCCGCGATATGCAACTGTTCAGGGAAGTCAGGAACCAATACACGCAGTCAGTCAGGAAAGCTAAGGCCAGCTTCTTCAGGCAGAAGTTTGCATCCTGTAGCTCCAACTCCAAAAAGTTCTGGGACACTGTGAAGTCCATGGAGAACAAGAGCACCTCCTCCCAGCTGCCCACTGCACTGAGGCTAGGGAACACAGTCACCACCGACAAATCCATGATTATCGAAAACTTCAACAAGCATTTCTCAACGGCTGGCCATGCCTTCCGCCTGGCTACTCCTACCTCGGCCAACAGCTCCGGCCCCCCCGCAGCTCCTCGCCCAAGCCTCTCCAGGTTCTCCTTTACCCAAATCCAGATAGCAGATGTTCTGAAAGAGCTGCAAAACCTGGACCCGTATAAATCAGCTGGGCTTGACAATCTGGACCCTCTATTTCTGAAACTATCCGCCGCCATTGTCGCAACCCCTATTACCAGCCTGTTCAACCTCTCTCTCATATCGTCTGAGATCCCCAAGGATTGAAAGCTGCCGCAGTCATCCCCCTCTTCAAAGGGGGAGACACCCTGGACCCAAACTGTTACAGACCTATATCCATTCTGCCCTGCCTATCTAAGGTCTTCGAAAGCCAAGTCAACAAACAGGTCATTGACCATCTCGAATCCCACCGTACCTTCTCCGCTATGCAATCTGGTTTCCGAGCCGGTCACGGGTGCACCTCAGCCACACTCAAGGTACTAAACGACATCATAACCGCCATCGATAAAAGACAGTACTGTGCAGCCGTCTTCATCGACCTTGCCAAGGCTTTCGACTCTGTCAATCACCATATTCTTATCGGCAGACTCAGTAGCCTCGGCTTTTCGGATGACTGCCTTGCCTGGTTCACCAATTACTTTGCAGACAGAGTTCAGTGTGTCAAATCGGAGGGCATGTTGTCCGGTCCTCTGGCAGTCTCTATGGGGTGCCACAGGGTTCAATTCTCGGGCCGACTCTTTTCTCTGTGTATATCAATGATGTTGCTCTTGCTGCGGGCGATTCCCTGATCCACCTCTACGCAGACGACACCATTCTATACACTTTTGGCCCGTCACTGGACACTGTGCTATCTAACCTCCAATCGAGCTTCAATGCCATACAACACTCCTTCCGTGGCCTCCAACTGCTCTTAAACGCTAGTAAAACCAAATGCATGCTTTTCAACCGATCGCTGCCTGCACCCGCTTGCCCGACTAGCATCACCACACTGGATGGTTCCGACCTTGAATATGTGGACACCTATAAGTACCTAGGTGTCTGGCTAGACTGCAAACTCTCCTTCCAGACCCATATCAAACATCTCCAATCGAAAATCAAATCAAGAGTCGGCTTTCTATTCCGCAACAAAGCCTCCTTCACTCACGCTGCCAAGCTTACCCTAGTAAAACTGACTATCCTACCGATCCTCGACTTCGGCGATGTCATCTACAAAATGGCTTCCAACACTCTTCTCAGCAAACTGGATGCAGTTTATCACAGTGCCATCCGTTTTGTCACTAAAGCACCTTATACTACCCACCACTGCGACTTGTATGCTCTAGTCGGCTGGCCCTCGCTACATATTCGTCGCCAGACCCACTGGCTCCAGGTCATCTACAAGGCCATGCTAGGCAAAGCTCCGCCTTATCTCAGCTCACTGGTCACGATGGCAACACCCATCCGTAGCATGCGCTCCAGCAGGTGTATCTCATTGAGCATCCCCAAAGCCAACACCTCATTCGGCCGCCTTTCGTTCCAGTACTCTGCTGCCTGTGACTGGAACGAATTGCAAAAATTGCTGAAGTTGGAGACTTTTATCTCCCTCACCAACTTCAAACATCAGCTATCTGAGCAGCTAACCCAGCAGCTAGCCCACCCATTTTCACCTACCTCATCCCCACAGTTTTTATTTATTTACTTTTCTGCTCTTTTGCACACAAATATCTCTACCTGTACATGATCATCTGATCATTTATCACTCCAGTGTTAATCTGCAATATTGTAATTATTCTCCTACCTCCTCATGCCTTTTGCACACAGTGTATATAGACCCCCCCCTTTTTTTTTCTCTACTGTGTTATTGACTTGTTAATTGTTTACTCCATGTGTAACTCTGTGTTGTCTGATCACTCTGCTATGCTTTATCTTGGCCAGGTCGCAGTTGCAAATGAGAACCTGTTCTCAACTAGCCTACCTGGTTAAATAAAGGTGAAATAAAAATAAAAATAAAAAAACTCAGTCTTCAAGCCTCAAAGCCAGGATACTTATCATGCGAGTGCGGTTCAGCAACAGACTTGTTAGACTTCCATGTGTTTTACCAGGCAGTCTTTCACTCACGTGCCATATAAGTCTGCCTCATTTGTAATTATGTTAGTATGCCGAAGCCCACTCACACAGACATGAACACACACAGACCCCCTCTGTCTAGGACCCTGCTGTCTCAGATGAACTGGAGTCAGAAAGGAAACAGAAAACTGTCTTTACTGCTGGTCTGATCACTCAAATCCCTGCTATATAATGTCCCCTGTAACCTCGTTCTTTGTGTTTTAACGGGAGGAGGGATCGAGGGGTGTAGACAGAAAGTGTCTCAGGCAAGACGTTTAATAGTTCTAACTGTTAGACTCTAAAAGGGGTTCAGAGTTCAAAGTTGGTAAAAGTTTCATACACACACACACACACACACACACACGGATACACACTCACACAGACAGTGATGGGATAGGAGAATGTGCTCACAGTAGTCGAAGGGAGCGCAGTCCACCAAAGGCCAGACTGGGGATGCAGCGCAGAGAGTTATAACTCAGGATCCTAGAATGATAAGAAACAGGCAGAACACCTTAACATATATCCCTTCTGTTATAACTCAGGATCCTAGAATGAGTAAGAAACAGGCAGTACACCTTAACATATATCCCTTCTGTTATAACTCAGGATCCTAGAATGAGTAAGAAACAGGCAGTACACCTTAACATATATCCCTCCTGTTATAACTCATGATCCTAGAATGAGTAAGAAACAGGCAGTACACCTTAACATATATCCCTCCTGTTATAACTCAGGATCCTAGAATGAGTAAGAAACAGGCAGTACACCTTAACATATATCCCTCCTGTTATAACTCATGATCCTATAATGAGTAAGAAACAGGCAGTACACCTTAACATATATCCCTTCTGTTATAACTCAGGATCCTAGAATGAGTAAGAAACAGGCAGTACACCTTAACATAACTCATCCAGATTCTAGTTATAACTCAGGATCCTAGAATGAGTAAGAAACAGGCAGTACACCTTAACATATATCCCTTCTGTTATAACTCAGGATCCTAGAATGAGTAAGAAACAGGCAGTACACCTTAACATATATCCCTTCTGTTATAACTCAGGATCCTAGAATGAGTAAGAAACAGGCAGTACACCTTAACATATATCCCTCCTGTTATAACTCAGGATCCTAGAATGAGTAAGAAAAGGGCAGTACACCTTAACATATATCCCTCCTGTTATAACTCAGGATCCTAGAATGAGTAAGAAACAGGCAGTACACCTTAACATATATCCCTCCTGTTATAACTCAGGATCCTAGAATGAGTAAGAAACAGGCAGTACACCTTAACATATATCCCTCCTGTTATAACTCAGGATCCTAGAATGAGTAAGAAACAGGCAGTACACCAGTTAACATATATCCCTCCTGTTATAACTCAGGATCCTAGAATGAGTAAGAAACAGGCAGTACACCTTAACATATATCCCTTCTGTTATAACTCAGGATCCTAGAATGAGTAAGAAACAGGCAGTACACCTTAACATATATCCCTCCTGTTATAACTCAGGATCCTAGAATGAGTAAGAAACAGGCAGTACACCTTAACATATATCCCTCCTGTTATAACTCAGGATCCTAGAATGAGTAAGAAACAGGCAGTACACCTTAACATATATCCCTTCTGTTATAACTCAGGATCCTAGAATGAGTAAGAAACAGGCAGTACACCGTAACACATATTCCTTCTGTTATAACTCAGGATCCTAGAATGATAAGAAACAGGCAGTACACCTTAACATATATCCCTCCTGTTATAACTCAGGATCCTAGAATGATAAGAAACAGGCAGTACACCTTAACATATATCCCTCCTGTTATAACTCAGGATCCTAGAATGATAAGAAACAGGCAGTACACCGTAACACATATCCCTTCTGTTATAACTCAGGATCCTAGAATGAGTAAGAAACAGGCAGTACACCTTAACATATATCCCTCCTGTTATAACTCAGGATCCTACAGGCAGTACACCTTAACACATATCCCTCCTGTTATAACTCAGGATCCTAGAATGAGTAAGAAACAGGCAGTACACCTTAACATATAATCCTCCTGTTATAACTCAGGATCCTAGAATGAGTAAGAAACAGGCAGTACACCTTAACATATATCCCTCCTGTTATAACTCAGGATCCTAGAATGAGTAAGAAACAGGCAGTACACCTTAACATATATCCCTCCTGTTATAACTCAGGATCCTACAGGCAGTACACCTTAACACATATCCCTCCTGTTATAACTCAGGATCCTAGAATGAGTAAGAAACAGGCAGTACACCTTAACATATATCCCTCCTGTTATAACTCAGGATCCTACAGGCAGTACACCTTAACACATATCCCTCCTGTTATAACTCAGGATCCTAGAATGAGTAAGAAACAGGCAGTACACCTTAACACATATCCCTTCTGTTATAACACATCCTAGAAAACTACAGAGTTGTTTTGTTGTGTTCAATGCGCTCATAGTGGACAGGTGGACAGGTGGACAGGTAGACAGGTAGACAGGTGGACAGGTAGACAGGTGGACAGGTAGAGAGGTGGACAGGTAGACAGGTAGACAGGTGGACAGGTGGACAGGTGGACAGGTGGACAGGTAGACAGGTGGACAGGTGGACAGGTAGACAGGTGGACAGGTGGACAGGTAGACAGGTGGACAGGTGGACAGGTGGACAGGTAGACAGGTAGACAGGTAGACAGGTGGACAGGTGGACAGGTAGACAGGTAGACAGGTGGACAGGTGGACAGGTAGACAGGTGGACAGGTAGACAGGTGGACAGGTGGACAGGTGGACAGGTGGACAGGTAGACAGGTAGACAGGTAGACAGGTGGACAGGTGGACAGGTGGACAGGTAGACAGGTAGACAGGTGGACAGGTGGACAGGTGGACAGGTGGACAGGTAGACAGGTGGACAGGTGGACAGGTAGACAGGTGGACAGGTGGACAGGTGGACAGGTGGACAGGTGTCAGGTGGACAGGTGGACAGGTAGACAGGTGGACAGGTGGACAGGTGGACAGGTGGACAGGTGGACAGGTGGACAGGTGGACAGGTAGACAGGTGGACAGGTGGACAGGTGGACAGGCGGACAGGCGGACAGGCGGACAGGCGGACAGGTGGACAGGTAGACAGGTAGACAGGTGGACAGGTAGACAGGTAGGTTAAAGGATCAGTGCTTACAGTGTCGTGAGCTGACTCATGTTGGAGAATGAAGAGATGGTGAGAGAGTTGATCTTGTTGTTACTAAGGTCTCTAAAAGGACACAGAACACACTGTTAAATCACACTGTTGGGCATCCACCCATGAAGTGTCATTCCTTATGTTATAAAATACATTTCACCAAAACAAATATGATTGTTCATGATATGAACTGTTCAGTGGGGTCTTTCTCTACCATATCATTAACATTATATCTAAAAAGTTGGATTTTGTAACATCTGATAGTAAGCACCGAGCTCTGTTGACAGCTGAATTGAAAATAAAAAGCTTGTTTTATGTCCTCCGGATTGGAGAAGAAAGAAGTTCAACAGTGTACTTGTCAGTTAGCCACAGTTCTCCTACAGTATCCAGCCTAGCTGACGCAATTATATTACCCAGAGTTTCTACCCCTTTCTTTCTCTGGCCTCCATTGAATTAGTCCCCCTAATTCTGGCCATCATACAAGGGTAAAAACTTTTGAAGTGATTACGATGGAGACACAAGGGGTGGACCACTGTTTTTTTTGAGTAACATGTAACATATTATTTTACCCATCGGTCAAAAGATGCTTTTTGATTGGACACGGTACACACTGCCAAATAACACCAGGTAAACATCAAGGTTGGCCAGGGAGACACACTCACACTAACTGGAGGTATTTAAAGGTAGAAAGCTCCTTTGGCACCATGCCAAACTGGTTCCCATCTAGATACCTGTGGAGAGACAGACAGATATTCAGAGTTTAATACTTGTGTGAAATGGCAGCATTCAGATCCTGGGTCTTTCTAAAGCCACAGAGAGAGAAAGGCCAGACCACGAACCCTAACAACCTTCCCTCCCTCCCACCCTCCCTCCCCTCCCTCCCCCACCTCTCTTTATCTATCTCCCCACCCCCTCTATCTCTATCCATCTCCCTCTCTCCCCCACCCCCTATCTATCATCTATCTATCTATCTATCTATCTATCTATCTATCTATCTATCTATCTATCTATCTATCTCCCTCCCACCCCCCACCCCTTTCTATCTATCTCCCCCTTCCCTCCCCTCTCTCCCCACCCCTCTCTATCTATCTCCCCTCCCCTCCCTATCTAGTTCCCGTTTCCCTCCCCTCCCTCCCCCCCCACACACCCATCTCTTTCTATCTCCCCCTTCCCCCTACCCTCTCTATCTATCTCCAGACCCATCCCAACAAAACCTGCTCATTAAAATGTTCTCTTGCTGCTGTGGATCTCTCTCTCTCACACACACACACACACACACACACACACACACACACACACACACACACACACACACACACACACACACACACACACACACACACACAGTTCTTGGCCATTGTAGTTGGAGTGACATCAGTATTAGGCCTGGAGGCCTGAGAGAAGAACTATAATGTTTATTCTCTCTCTCTCTCTCTCTCTCTCTCTCTCTCTCTCTCTCCATCTTTCTTCTGTGTTAAGTCCATTGCTACGATCTGCTCATGTCCATAAAATTCCACCTGATTGTATCATAAAACATTCTTATGATTGAAATATTTGATGTACTGAGGAGGAACTCACAATTCAGTGACGTTTCTGGGGATGCCTTTGGGCAGCGCACGGAGGTGATTGTTACTGCAGCGTACCACAGTCTCCAGACATGTACACTCACTGGGACACTGAGGCCTGGGCACACAGCTCATCTCCTCCACTCCTGTACAGAGACAGAGGGAGAAGGCAGGTTTGATTATTCATCTAGCAAGAGAGACTGAATAGCGGAAATGAGGAAAAGAGAGGTTAGATAGAGAGAACAGAGAGGTTAGATAGAGAGAATATATTAAATGAGAGATTAGATAGAGATGACATATTAAATGAGAGATTAGATAGAGAGAACGTTTTAAATGAAAGATTAGATAGAAATTACATATTAAATGAGAGATTAGATAGAGATGACATTAAATGAGAGATTAGATAGAGATGACCCTCAATGTGTGTTAGTGATCTACTGTTGGCCCTCATTGTGTGGGAGGTAAATTAGTGATCTACTGTTGGCCCTCATTGTATGAGAGAACATACGTATGAGTGAAACCTGTAACTCCCATCTAGGCAGAACTGTGTGTGCTAGAGAGTGTGAGGCAGAACTGTGTGTGCTAGAGAGTGTGAGGCAGAACTGTGTGTGCTAGAGAGTGTGAGGCAGAACTGTGTGTGCTAGACAGTGTGTGTGTGTTTCGACCCAAACTCACCCTCTTCACAGCGGAAGTCAGGCAGGGCCACGTCCTGTAGTGGGATCTCTTTGAGGAAGGCGGGGCGCTGGCATCGAGGATTGCCCGTGACGATCTTTCTGCTTCTCAGCCAATCACCAAGCCAGGCCAGACGACAGTCACAGTTGAAGGAGTTAGCCAGCAGGTTACTGATGGAAAGAGAGAGTTAGACTTAACAATTACACCAATTAAGTGTGTGTGTGTGTGTGTGTGTGTGTGTGTGTGTGTGTGCGCGCGCGTGTGTGTGTGTAGGTGTGTTAGAGCCCTGCATCGAGTGAAAAATCAGCTGTTGTATAGAATGAAACCATTATTTCAACCCGTGGTTCAGCTCACAGTTCAGAACAATTACACTGCGGGTCGGATACATTTGCAATAAAAAAATGTACAGGAGCTTGTTGTGTTGCGAATTCCATTCAGTGAGTGGCGAGGCAGACATAGGCTACCAGCCACGCAGAGACGCCATGTCCATACGGGGTACAGGGGCACGTGCCCCCTCAGATTAATGCTGATTAATATGTTGTATTTAAAAATATATATTTGTTGCTGTACTAGCCACCTAGCCATTTTCTGAAGTTGTCTTTAGCTAGCCCAGATAGGTTCCCAATCTCTCAACCTCATAGCTAGCTACCAAGAAGCCATTTCACGCTATCAATCAAGTTAGAGTAGCTAGCTTGTTTATCTATCTTAGCTGGCATGCCTGCTGGCAAGGTTGGTAGACTTTAGAAAAACTGTTCATTACTAAACGTACTGAATAAGACCCACATTCCTTTCAATCTTTTACCCAGATTTTAGCAGAGACCCAGGGAAATGCAGTGCATTCAGAAAGTATTCAGACCCCTTGACATTCAGAGACTTGTCCCGAAGCCACTCCTGCATTGTCTTGGCTGTGTGCTTAGGGTCATTGTCCTGTTGGAAGGTAAATCTTAGCCCCAGTCTGAGGTCCTGAGTGCTCTGGAGCAGGTTTTCATCCAGGATATCTCTGTACTTTGCTCTGTTCATCTTTCCCTTGATCCTGACTAGTCTCCTGGTCCCTGCCGCTGAAAAACATCCCCAAAGCATGATACTGCCATCACCATGCTTCCCCGTAGGGATGGTGCCAGGTTTCCTCCAGTCATGATGTTAGGCATTCAGGCCTAAGAGTTCAATCTTTGTTTCATCAGACCAGAGAATATTGTTTATCGTGGTCTTAGAGTCTTTAGGTGCATTTTGGAAAACTCCAAGGTGGCTGTCTTGTACCTATTACTGAGGAGTGGGTTCCGTCTGGCCACGCTATAATAAAGGCCTGTTTGGTGGAGTGCTGCAGAGATGGTTGTCCTTCTGGAAGGTTCTCCCATCCCCACAGAGGAACTTCCATTTAAGAATGATGGAGGCCACTGTGTTCTTGGGTATCTTCAATGCTGCAGACATTTTTGGTACCCTTCCCCAGATCTGTGCCTCGACACAATCCTGTCTCGGAACTCTTCGGACAATTAATTCGACCTCTTGTCCAATCAATTGAATTTACCACATGTGGACTCCAATCAAGTTGTAGAAACTTCTCATGGATAATCAATAGAAACAGGATGCACCTGAGCTCAATTTTGAGTCCCATAGAAAGGGTCTGAATACAGGTAAATTAGTTATTTCTGTTTTTTATTTTTAATACTTTTGCAAAAATGTCTAAAAACCTGTTTTCACTTTGTCGTTATGGGGTATTGTGTGTAGATTGACGAGGATAAACAATGATTTAATCCATTTTAGAATAAGGCTGTAACGTAACAAAATGTGGACATATTCAAGGCATCTGAAAACTTCCAGTCAGGAGGATACAGACAGCTGAGGAGGTGTGCTTAGACATGCAGAAAAAATAACATTTTTCACATCGAATGTAATGTAAAGATTATGGCTCTAGATTGCATTAAAAAGGGTTTCAAGTGTCTGAAAAATGGATGGGGAGCCTTAAGTTGGGTATTCTACTAAATAAATGTGTCCTATGTTTGCAGCCTGTATTCAATTCTGGGACTGGTTTATTTAAGTTTTAATTAGGCCTGAAATATTTGATTATCTTAACACTATTTCATGTAAAGGTATTTTTTTGTTATGTCGGCTACAGGCTTTTATTAGGTAAGAAAGCTAATTAGAAGACTATTTTTCTCAAAGCGATTTGAGTAATGCATCGCATTGTGAAAATAAAAATATATTGCATTCATTTTCTCCAAATGATGAATAGACATGCAATATGACGGGTAGGGCTCTGAGAACAGACCTGTGCAGGACTTAGTGTGTGTGAGTCTTACAGTGTAGACAGTGTCTGCAGGGTGTCGAAGGCTCCAGGGGTGATGGTAGTTAGCTGGTTGTCATAGAGAGACAACAGGCGAACGTTGTGCAGGCCGGTGAAGCTGTTGTTATGGATACATCTGATCTTGTTGTTCCTCAACATTCTGGAATAGAGAAAACTGCTTAATTGGCATATATCCCATGTGAATTGACAAGAAGTGTATTGAAATGTTCCTAATATGAAATATTAGGAGGAAGATCCAGTTGGAAAAGGAGGATTTGGATGATGTATTGTGGGTGTTAATACATGACTAGTCTCTTTCCACAGCCGCTGTGTGGACTTCCACAATTCTGCCAAGCAAGACTAGTACATTAAGCGTCAGTGCATGATGGTTCTCATCCATGTATACATGAGTGTGTGTGCCTACTTGTGCTCATGTGTGCGTCTGTGTCTGTTTGGGTCACTGCGTGTGTGTGTGTGTGTGTGTGTGTGTGTCTCTCTGCATGTGTGTGTGACTCACAGCATGCGTAGTCCCTCCAGTCCCTTGAACATTCCGCTGCGGACAGAATCCAGCTGATTGGCTGAAAGATGGAGCTCGTTGACAGATCCCGCCCCCTCAAACGCCCCATCCTCGATCTCTGTGATCTTATTGTTGCTAAGGTCACTGGGAATAAATAAATAATGGTGATTAAAGAAAGATGAAAAAATACTTTAGTGAACTTCTTAACTTTTTTTTGGTAGCAGCAGTGAAACATTAGCCTTGGTACCAGTCTGTTAGCTAACACTGCACTCCTTGTATTCCACTCCTTGTATTCCACTCCTTGTATTCCACTCCTTGTATTCCACTCCTTGTATTCCACTCCTTGTATTGCACTCCTTGTATTCCACTCCTTGTATTCCACTCCTTTCATTCCACTCCTGGTATTCCACTCCTGGTATTCCACTCCTTGTATTCCACTCCTTGTATTCCACTCCTTGTATTCCACTCCTTATATTCCACTCCTTGTATTCCACTGCTTGTACTTGTGGCTAAACAGACTGGTACCTAGACTAGTGAGACATTTCTGTCTACTTCATTCATAACATAAACCACAACATACATGTTGTTGAGCTGGGAGAGGGCCTTGAAGACTCCTGTAGCCTCCAGTGTAGTGATCTCATTGTTGTTCAGACGACTGGGAAGAGAGAGAGGAGGAAACAGACCATGGTTAGAATGAAGCTGGCGTTAAATAAACAGCCACGTGTGTGTGTGTCGGTGTGTGTGCGTGTGTGTGTGTGTCGGTGTGTGTGTGTGTGTGTGTACTCTTACAGTTCAGTGGTAGAGGCAGGGATGTGTTCTGGTATCTTTTTGATTCGGAGGTTGGAGCAGTCCACCACGTTGGACTCACAGCGACATTTAGGAGGACAGACTGGATCACTGTTACACTCATTATTCAGACGGGTGTCCTCGGTGCCTGAAGGCACATAACACACAAACACAAACAACCTTTAAAAAAAACTGTAGGGGGGACAAAATGGCGCCGTAGAGAGAACACGGTGTTTCAGCGAGCTCTCGTGGCATTCGAAAATTTATATTCTTACATTAATCTCCTAGTTTGAAAAAGTTGTAGAATTGGCCAAATAAGTTACCATATAATGAGTCTTGACGACTATTTCGCAAAAATCTCCGACAACATGCCCAATAGAACTACTAAGAAGTCGACCAAAACCACCACCCCTGTGGATGTGCATGAGGAGCTAGCTAACGTTAGCGAAGCTAACACCATTGCGGACCCAGGCACAATGGACCTGATGATTCAAAAGATGACTGATAACATTACTAAAGTGATCGATGCTAAGATAAGAACGGTCTTGGAAGCAATAGCAGGCCATTCAGCTGAAATACAGAGCGTTGTGAAACGTGTTGTTGAGGCGGAAGGAAGAATTGCTGCAGTGGAAACTTCAACTACATCTATGGACGCTAAGATAAAAGCACTTGAGAAACAGGTGCGCGAAATGGCGGAGCACATTGACGACTTAGATAATCGAGGACGCAGATGCAATATTCGTGTTGTGGGACTCCCGGAAAATTCTGAAGGGACACGTTCAGTAAAATTCTTTGAGGAATGGATCCCTGGCTACCTACAAATGTACACTAAGGCTGGTCGTGTGAAGCTGGACAGAGCCCATCGCTCTCAAGCACCATTACCCGGCCGGTGGTTATAAAGTTCCACAACTTCACCGACAAGCAGCGCGTCATGGATGCGGCTAGAAACATCGGCTCTGATGGTAGTCAACATAAAGGTCCAAAGGTCTCATTCTTCAATGATTATTCCACAGCGGTTGTACGAAGACGCAAAGCGTTTGATGAGGCGAAGGCTCGACTCAGGAGAATGAAGATGGACTACGCACTGTTGTACCCGGCCACATTGAAGATTATGGTCAACGGATCACCTAAAAAGCTCTACACACCTGAAGAGGCTGCTGCGTTTATTGACTCTCTCGGGTAAATAACTTTAAGCTGCACCTCCACAGCATTGAATAACTTTGTTTATTTTTAGTTGAATCTGATCACGAAACAGTGGTGTGAGTCCCACGTACTCCGGCTCAGTAATATTCGTATCTTTATTATTTTTCTTGCTAAAGTAATAGCCGCTATAGCTCAGGCTGAGATATGTGTGAATCCATATTGGTGCCCAGGCTTGGTTTTAGGTGGAAGAGCCTCAATCTTCTTCTATTGATTTTCTTTTCCATATATATAAAGGATGAGGCTATTGAGAGGCAATGCGGACTTAAGAGTCTACATTGGAGAGTTGAAATCCCCTGCATGTTAGCTAGTGGGAAAACCCCATTTTGGATTTTTACATGTTTAATTTTTGGGTTTAGTGTAGTTCGAGTTCAGGGTTCATATTTTTTGTTTATGCTCAGTGAGATAGAGGAGAGTTCAACACATGGAAAAAGGCACCACCCCACTTTTACAGTAGGATCCAGTCTGAATATTGAATGGTCAAGATACAATGGCAGATAACAGACTGCGTGTATGTATGTGGAACAAATTACAACAAGGAGGGTTTGGTCAAGTGTTTTTCTCATCATTTACATCCAGAAGTAGAGGTGTGGCAATTCTGGTGAAAAAGAACTTACCACTTAAGGTCTTGAATTGTGTGAAAGATACATTTGGTCGCTTTGTTATAATTAATGGTACTTTACAAGGGCAGAACATTTCCATAATGAATATTTACCTCCCCCCTGCTCACCCCACTGATTTCCTCACTAAGGCATTTCTAGACTTTTCAGAATTAAACTCAGACACTGCAGTGGTTGGAGGAGATTTTAACTGCTTGTTGAACCCCCTTATTGATAAGTTTCCCAGTGGTATAGCTTCACTCTCTCCTCAAGCTAAGTCACTTAAAGTTATTTGTGATGATCTGGGGTATGCGGATGTCTGGAGAGCTTTCCATCCCTCCAACAGAGAGTTCACTTTTTTCTCTGCACCTCATGGATGTCAGACTAGAATAGATTATTTTTTTATGCCCAAGACGTCTTTGCAGTCTGTTTTATCTGCTAGGATAGGAAGCATAGTCATATCTGATCATGCTGAGGTGATCCTGGACATAAAACTCAACGGGGCATTCAATCGGTCAAGACATTGGAGGTTGAACACAACCATTCTTAAAGACCATACATTCACATCATATTTTATAACAGAGTTTAAAGCATTTTTCTCTATTAACTCTCAATCAACAGATAACCCCTGGCTCCTTTGGGAGACCTGTAAAGCGTATGCCAGGGGTCTGATTATGTCATACACAGCTACTAAGAGAAGGAAAAAGCGAGAAAAGCAAAAAAATGTTAGAGGGTGAATTAGGAACTAAAGAGAAGGACTACATTAAAACGCCCACTCCTGCCCTATTAAAGGAAATATCAGTCATTAGATCAACGCTAGACTCTCTCCTAACACAGGACGCTGAAAAGAAAATGAGATTTGTCAGGCAAAAGCTATATGAACATGGCGATAAGCCAGGAAAGTACTTGGCATACCTAGCTAAAAAGAGGGCTGACTCTCAGTTAATTGCTACTATTACTGATTCTGATGGTAATCATTTATATGAAAATAAATTGATAAGTGACTCATTTAAGACATTTTATACAAACCTTTATGCCTCAGAACTGCCAAAGGATGCTCCCAAATTAATGGAGAACTTCTTTTGTAAGATTGAGCTCCCTACTATCTCCGAAGAACAGAGGTCCCTCCTTAATGCCCCTATTACCAAAGAAGAGATAATGTTCGCAATTAAGAATCTGCAAAACGGTAAGGCCCCAGGACCAGACGGGTTTTGTAGTGAGTTCTATAAGGAGTTCCATGGCCTGATCCTTGAGCCATTGCGTGATATGTTTAACCACTCATTTTCAAATGACCAACTCCCTCAAACGCTGAGAGAAGCCAACATTTCACTTATTCTCAAAAAGGGAAAATGTCCAGAGTCTTGTTCCTCGTACAGACCAATCTCCCTTCTGAATGTGGATAGAAAATTGCTTTCTTAAATTCTAGCCACAAGATTAGAGGACTTACTGCCACTAATTGTGAAAGGAGACCAAACTGGCTTCATTAGGGGCCGTAAGTCATGCAACAACGTCAGGCGGCTTCTTAATGTAATTCAAGCCTACCAACAAAGTGCTGTGGATGGTCTTGTGCTCTCCCTAGATGCTGAGAAAGCATTTGATCGTGTGGAGTGGTCTTACCTATTATTTGCTCTAAATAAATTTGGTCTGGGGGACAACTTTATAAAACGGGTGAAAGTTTTGTATGATGATCCTCAGGCTGCTGTCCTTACTAATGGGCTACGGTCAAATAGCTTCTCTGTACACAGAGGTACCAGACAGGGCTGTCCTTACTAATGGGCTACGGTCAAATAGCTTCTCTATAGACAGAGGTACCAGACAGGGCTGTCCTTACTAATGGGCTACGGTCAAATAGCTTCTCTATACACAGAGGTACCAGACAGGGCTGTCCTTACTAATGGGCTACGGTCAAATAGCTTCTCTATACACAGAGGTACCAGACAGGGCTGTCCTTACTAATGGGCTACGGTCAAATAGCTTCTCTATACACAGAGGTACCAGACAGGGCTGTCCTTACTAATGGGCTAAGGTCAAATAGCTTCTCTATACACAGAGGTACCAGACAGGGCTGTCCTTACTAATGGGCTACGGTCAAATAGCTTCTCTATACACAGAGGTACCAGACAGGGCTGTCCTTACTAATGGGCTACGGTCAAATAGCTTCTCTATACACAGAGGTACCAGACAGGGCTGTCCTTACTAATGGGCTAAGGTCAAATAGCTTCTCTATACACAGAGGTACCAGACAGGGCTGTCCTTACTAATGGGCTACGGTCAAATAGCTTCTCTATACACAGAGGTACCAGACAGGGCTGTCCTTACTAATGGGCTATGGTCAAATAGCTTCTCTATACACAGAGGTACCAGACAGGGCTGTCCTTACTAATGGACTACGGTCAAATAGCTTCTCTATACACAGAGGTACCAGACAGGGCTGTCCTTACTAATGGGCTACGGTCAAATAGCTTCTCTATACACAGAGGTACCAGACAGGGCTGTCCTTACTAATGGGCTAAGGTCAAATAGCTTCTCTATACACAGAGGTACCAGACAGGGCTGTCCTTACTAATGGGCTACGGTCAAATAGCTTCTCTATACACAGAGGTACCAGACAGGGCTGTCCTTACTAATGGGCTACGGTCAAATAGCTTCTCTATACACAGAGGTACCAGACAGGGCTGTCCTTACTAATGGGCTACGGTCAAATAGCTTCTCTATACACAGAGGTACCAGACAGGGCTGTCCTTACTAATGGGCTAAGGTCAAATAGCTTCTCTATACACAGAGGTACCAGACAGGGCTGTCCTTACTAATGGGCTACGGTCAAATAGCTTCTCTATACACAGAGGTACCAGACAGGGCTGTCCTTACTAATGGGCTACGGTCAAATAGCTTCTCTATACACAGAGGTACCAGACAGGGCTGTCCTTACTAATGGACTACGGTCAAATAGCTTCTCTATACACAGAGGTACCAGACAGGGCTGTCCTTACTAATGGGCTATGGTCAAATAGCTTCTCTATACACAGAGGTACCAGACAGGGCTGTCCTTACTAATGGACTACGGTCAAATAGCTTCTCTATACACAGAGGTACCAGACAGGGCTGTCCTTACTAATGGGCTACGGTCAAATAGCTTCTCTATACACAGAGGTACCAGACAGGGCTGTCCTTACTAATGGGCTACGGTCAAATAGCTTCTCTATATACAGAGGTACCAGACAGGGCTGTCCTTACTAATGGGCTACGGTCAAATAGCTTCTCTATATACAGAGGTACCAGACAGGGCTGTCCTTACTAATGGGCTACGGTCAAATAGCTTCTCTATACACAGAGGTACCAGACAGGGCTGTCCTTTGTCCCCTCTCCTATTTGCACTCGTTATGGAACCACTGGCCGAGGCCATCAGGGTAACGCCTGCTATACAGGGGCTGCTCATTGGTGATGTTCACCATAAAATAAGCTTGTTGTGCATGCTGATGATGTCCTGATATTCATCTCCAGTCCCGAGACTTCAATTACATCTCTTATTAATATTATTGAATTATTCAGCGGATTCTCAGGCTACAAGATTAACCTTACTAAGTCAGAGGCTATGCCACTTGGTAGCCTACACTCTGTACCTAACACTTCTCCCCCCTTCCCTTTTAAATGGTCTCCCTCAGGTTTCATGTATCTGGGTATATTTGTAACTCCTAAATTCCAGCTAATGTACAAAGCCAATTTTGTTCCCTTGTTTGATACAATAAGACAGGATCTGGAGCGCTGGAACTCTCTCCCGATTTCTTGGTTGGGTAGAATATCCCTCTTGAAAATGAACGTTTTACCTAGACTACTTTACCCAATCCAAATGATCCCAGTATTACTCTCCAATAAGGTAATAAAGGATGTAAATGGATGGCTAAGTTCCTTTATATGGAGTAAACGCAAGCCAAGACTTAAGATGGCAATATTGCAGCTGCCAAGTTCTATGGGCGGCTTGGACCTGCCTAATATCAGGTTCTATCAATGGTGTGAACACCTCTGTTATATTTCTGACTGGATCACAAATGATGACTCCTCTATTTGGTTAGACATTGAGACTTCTCTTTCAAAATACCCCTTACAGGATCTTTTATTTTTCAGAAGTTTCAAGTCTGTAGAAGATCACTGCAATAATCCCGTTACACTTAACACACTCAAAGTATGGAGGTCAGTTCAACGCTTCCTGGGAAGGTCCAAACTAACCTCTGCTCTTACCCCAATTCTTAACAACCCAGATTTCAGTCCAGGATTGCTGGATGCTGGCTTTAACTTATGGCTTAATAAGGGCATACGCAGGCTAAACGACTTATTTGCTGATAAGATTTTGTTGTCATTTGAGCAGATGGTCGAGAAATGTCGACTCCCAAAGCAGGACTTTTTCCGCTTCCTACAAGTAAGACATTATATTCTGGAGAGCACCACCTTAATTGGTAACCCTGATGTGTCTGTCATTGAAAGAATGCTTTTTTTCCCACAAAGGAAAATGTCTGTAAGTCTGTTTTATGATACTTTAAGGTCCTTTTCTGCTGTCAACACACAGAGGGTGAAACAAGTGTGGGAGAAATAATTGTCTGTTACTATTGACGAAGAGATGTGGGAGGACATTTGGAGATATGCAAAAACAATATCTATATGTAACCGTACTAGAGCAATCCAATTAAGAATAATACACAGATTGCATATATCCCCAAATCCGCAGACATGCTTTTAGCCCCACTTCCTCTTCCCCTCAGTGTCTTAAATGCAAAACTGATACAGGCACCCTAACACATTGTTTATGGTCATGTACCAAAATACAAAGATACTGGTCGGGTGTCCTGCAAGAAATTGAAAAGATCCTAGGGGTCGATCTAGAATTGGACCCAGTTTCTTTACTGTTAGGTGTCCCTAGTAGGCATGTTACTTCTGTCTGTAAAAGGAGGCTTTACAATATCCTTACCTTCGCAGCGAGGAAAAACATCCTTTTACAGTGGATTAGTGATAAGGTTCCTTCTATTAAAGATTGGCATAAGATACTATTTGAATGGGTGCCTCTGGAATATCTGACATGTACATTGCATTCTAAAACAGACCAGTTCTACAAAGTATGGGAACCTTATCTAAATGACCTAGAACCTGAGGTATCAGCTATTATGCTGCAAGGATTCTCTTAGAATGGCGGGGATCTATGTATTTCAGAACTACACTGTACGTTCCATGTGTGGAACCTAACCTCTTGGTTTAAACTGAGCTTTTTTGTTTAATTTCTGTTTGTAAGTTTGTTTAAAATGTATGTATTGAGAGACGCAATGATGGTGATGGGGTGAGAGAAGCACAGAGCGGGAAGAGGAAAATGGTGTACGTATGTATGGGTGTGCATATGTGTGTGTGTGCGTGCGTGTATGTATGCATATGTGTGTGTATATGCATGGGTATATGTATATGTGTGTATGTATGTATGTATATATGCACGTAGATATGGGTAAGTGGGGGCTGTTTTTCTTGTTCTGTGTTCTGCTTTGTCTCTGTTGTTGTATCTCTTAAAATGGGTGAAAATTGTGAAATTCCAATAAAAATACTGTTACAAAAAAAAACTGTACCTGATACACAACAAACACAACACACAATTGGTATAAACACGTCACACACACAACATATAGAGGTGTCTTTACTACGACTTCTTAACTACTAAATGACTGTCGCCCCGTAGCACTCACTTCTGTCATTTGAGAGACTAGTCAAGGACCATATCACCTCTACCTTATCTGTCACCCTAGACCCACACTGCCCTATCCCATCTGGACAACAGAAATGCCTATAATACCCCTCTCCTCTCCCCTCGCTCCCTTTCTCCCTCTCTCTCTCTCTCCCTCCCTCTCTCTCTCCTCTCCCTCTGTCTATGAAAAGAGGTGTACATACCAGAAAGCCTGGAGCCGGTTACATCAATAATGGATACACACTAGCAGCCACTTAATGTATGTGTGTTTATGTGTGCGTCTGTGTGTATGTGTATGTGTGTTTGTGTGTCTGTCTCACTCAGAGAGGATAGCCCAGTGTTCTTTTGTTAGTTAGTCATCGGTGTCCCGTGTTCCGTAGCGCTCGCACACTCAGCTCCACCCCTAAGTGAAGTTTAGGGATGATGTCATCGTGCCCCTGTAAAGAGTAGAGCCCCCAGAGCCACAGACAGAGGCTTCAACTCAATACGCTCGGAATGTGGAGACGCACAGTGACTCCAAAAATGACAGGTGTCTCAAGCTGTGTTTGTATTTGACCATTGTGACGTGCATCCATGCATACCCACTTCCTATGGGTTTAGACAAATATTTCTCTCCTCATCTCCTTTCCTTCATCCCAATAGACTAACATAGCTTCCTCTACTCATATCCTTTCCTTCATCCCAATAGACTAACATAGCTTCCTCTCCTCATATCCTTTCCTTCATCTCAATAGACTAACATAGCTTCCTGTCCTCATCTCCTTTCCTTCATCTCAATAGACTAACATAGCTTCCTGTCCTCATCTTCTTTCCTTCATCTCAATAGACTAACATAGCTTCCTGTCCTCATCTTCTTTCCTTCATCTCAATAGACTAACATAGCTTCCTGTCCTCATCTCCTTTCCTTCATCTCAATAGACTAACATAGCTTCCTGTCCTCATCTTCTTTCCTTCATCTCAATAGACTAACATAGCTTCCTGTCCTCATCTTCTTTCCTTCATCTCAATAGACTAACATAGCTTCCTCTCCTCATCTCCTTTCCTTCATCTCAATAGACTAACATAGCTTCCTCTCCTCATCTCCTTTCCTTTATCTCAATAGACTAACATAGCTTCCTCTCCTCATCTCCTTTCCTTCATCTCAATAGACTAGCATAGCTTCCTCTCCTCATCTCCTTTCCTTCATCTCAATAGACTAACCTAGCTTCCTCTCCTCATATCCTTTCCTTCATCTCAATAGACTAACATAGCTTCCTGTCCTCATCTTCTTTCCTTCATCTCAATAGCTTCCTGTCCTCATATCCTTCCCTTCATCTCAATAGACTAACATAGCTTCCTGTCCTCATCTCCTTTCCTTCATCTCAATAGACTAACATAGCTTCCTGTCCTCAACTTCTTTCCTTCATCTCAATAGACTAACATAGCTTCCTGTCCTCATATCCTTCCCTTCATCTCAATAGACTAACCTAGCTTCCTGTCCTCATCTCCTTTCCTTCATCTCAATAGACTAACATAGCTTCCTGTCCTCATCTCCTTTCCTTCATCTCAATAGACTAGCTTAGCTTCCTCTCCTCATCTCCTGAGGCTGTCTCAGTGAGAACAGTTGTGACTGAGACATGTTGTTCCATGTGTTCTGCTTCTACAATACAGCCTTATTGGTCTCTTTTGGACTCTGAGACAAACAGCTCAGACAGACAGGAAGTCCTGTACTGATGATGACTGAAGTCTAATGACGCTCATTACACTGTGCTGTGGACGACACACACACACACATGCGCACACACACTCGCACGCTCTCTTGCGCACGCACGCACGCACGCACGCACGCACGCACACACACACACACACACACACACACACACACACACACACACACACACACACACACACACACACACACACACACACACACACACACACACACACACACAGGCGATGAGTGAAGTCTAATAATGCTTATTACAGAGCGAAGTGGATGAACGGAAGTACATGTAATTTCCTGCTACACAGGAAGCAATGAAAGTTTCAGGATGTTCTTTGATCTAGCAGAGTGACTTGTCTTTCACTGAGACACGAGGACTGATAGATAGTGGGGGAGGGAGAGAGAAAGCGAGAGAGAGGGAATGAGAGAGAATGGGAGAGAGGGAAAGAGAAAGGGAGGTAGGGAGATAGCGAGGTGGAGTTTCTTGGGAAGAGAGTTGTCTGCCAGTACAGAGACTGAATGTTAGTAGTCTACAGTATATTCCACAGTCCAATTATTCACAGAATACAACATGCCATTCCAGTGTTTTTGTGAGTATTTGTCATACATTTTTTGAAGAGGACAGATTTAGTATTAAGCTTTCATATTGTATTTCCATTCATGTCACCTGCCAATGATAGCCCAGTGTCTTTCTCAAAGATGCGCGCACACACACACACACACACACACACACACACACACACACACACACACACACACACACACACACACACACACACACACACACACACACACACACACACACACACACACACACACACACACACACGCAGAGCTGAGGCAGAGGGCCAGACAAGGAAGCACACATGACTTACGGTAAAACACAAACTACAAGAGTTAACCCATTCCAGTTAGACGGAGAAAGAGTTAGAGAAGAGGAGAACTGCAGAATGAATGGAGGGATGGAGAGGTGAATAGCGAGGGAGAAGATGTGTAAAAGCGTGAACACAAGCTACTCACCAGGGATGAAGTATTGTTCCTTGGCTGTGATGGAAACAAGAGAGAAGCAATGATGTCAGTCAACACAGATATACATTCTCACATACACTACATGGGCAAAAGTATGTGGACATACGTCATATTAGTGATTTCGGGTATATTAGCCACACCCGTTACTGACAGGTGTATAACATCAAGCACACAGCCATGCAATCTCCATAGACAAACATGGGAAGTAGAATGGCCGTATTAAAAAGTTCAGTGACTTTCAACGTGGCACCGCCATAGGATGCCACCTTCCCAACAAGTCAGTTGGTATCCCTGAGTGCTATAGTATGTAGAGCATAAAAATCATCTGTCATCGGTTGTGACACTCACTACCAAGTTCCAAACTACCTCTGGAAGCAACAGTAGCACAAGAACTGTTCGTCGGGAGCTTCATGGAATGGGTTTCCATGACCAAGCAGTCGCACACAAGCCTAAGATCACAATGTGCAATGCCGCCATTGGACTCTTGAGCAGTGGAAACGCATTCTCTGGAGTGATGAATCTTGCTTCACCCTCTGGCAGTCCAACGGACAAGTCTGAGTTTGGAGAACGCTACCTGAGAACGCTAATGCTAACTGTAAAGTTTGGTGGTGGAGGAATAATGGTCTGGGGCTGTTTTCATGGTTTAGGCTCCTTAGTTTGATTGAAGGGAAATCTTAACACTACAGCATACAATGACATTTGAGACGATTCTGTGCTTCCAACTTTGTGTGCAACAGTTTGGAGAAGGCCCTTTCCTGTTTCAGCATGGCAATGCCACGAGAGAGAGAGAGAGAGAGAGAGAGAGAGAGAGAGAGAGAGAGAGAGAGAGAGAGAGAGTGAGAGAGAGAGAGAGAACATGATGATTCACCATGGCTAGGCAGATGACAATGCTAGATTGTAAACCAGCGAGAGTAGCGTGTGGAGAGAGGAGTGCCAGGCTGCCTATCCCGCTGCTCTAACACAGTATACTGGCAGAGAGACACACACAGCGAGGCAGAAACACTATACTGTACCCTATGGGTGCCAGAGACAGGAAGGGCCAAGGGGGTGGGAGGGTGGTGAGGAGTGAATATAGTAAAGGGTGGGAATGGGGAATGGGCAGGGGAAGTGAGGGGGATCAGGGAGGTGAGGAGTGAATATAGTAAAGGGTGGGAATGTGGAATGGGCAGGGGAAGTGAGGGGGATCAGGGAGGTGAGGAGTGAATATAGTAAAGGGTGGGAATGGGGAATGGGCAGGGGAAGGGAGGGGGATCAGGGAGATGGGGAGTGAATATAGTAAAGGGTGGGAATGGGGAATGGGCAGGGGAAGTGAGGGGGATCAGGGAGGTGAGGAGTGAATATAGTAAAGGGTGGGAATGGGGAATGGGCAGGGGAAGGGAGGGGGATCAGGGAGGTGAGGAGTGAATATAGTAAAGGGTGGGAATGGGGAATGGGCAGGGGAAGGGAGGGGATCAGGGAGGTGAGGAGTGAATATAGTAAAGGGTGGGAATGGGGAATGGGCAGGGAAGGGAGGGGGATCAGGGAGGTGAGGAGTGAATATAGTAAAGGGTGGGAATGGGCAGGGGAAGTGAGGGGATCAGGGAGGTGAGGAGTGAATATAGTAAAGGGTGGGAATGGGGAATGGGCAGGGGAAGTGAGGGGGATCAGGGAGATGGGGAGTGAATATAGTAAAGGGTGGGAATGGGGAATGGGCAGGGGAAGTGAGGGGGATCAGGGAGGTGAGGAGTGAATATAGTAAAGGGTGGGAATGGGCAGGGGAAGGAGGGGGATCAGGGAGGTGAGGAGTGAATATAGTAAAGGGTGGGAATGGGGAATGGGCAGGGGAAGTGAGGGGGATCAGGGAGATGGGGAGTGAATATAGTACAGGGTGGGAATGGGGAATGGGCAGGGGAAGGGAGGGGATCAGGGAGATGGGGAGTGAATATAGTAAAGGGTGGGAATGGGGAATGGGCAGGGAGGGGGATCAGGGAGATGAGGAGTGAATATAGTAAAGGGTGGGAATGGGGAATGGGCAGGGGGAAGGGAGGGGGATCAGGGAGATGGGGAGTGAATATAGTAAAGGGTGGGAATGGGGAATGGGCAGGGGGGAAGGAGGGGATCAGGGAGGTGAGGAGTGAATATAGTAAAGGGTGGGAATGGGGAATGGGCAGGGGAAGGGAGGGGGATCAGGGAGATGGGGAGTGAATATAGTAAAGGGTGGGAATGGGGAATGGGCAGGGGAAGGGAGGGGGATCAGGGAGGTGAGGAGTGAATATAGTAAAGGGTGGGAATGGGGAATGGGATCAGGGAGGGGGGAGGGAGGGTGGGAATGGGGATCAGGGAGGTGAGGAGTGAATATAGTAAAGGGTGGGAATGGGGAATGGGCAGGGGAAGTGAGGGGGATCAGGGAGGTGAGGAGTGAATATAGTAAAGGGTGGGAATGGGGAATGGGCAGGGGAAGGAGGGGGATCAGGAGGTGAGGAGTGAATATAGTAAAGGGTGGGAATGGGGAATGGGCAGGGGAAGGGAGGGGGATCAGGGAGATGGGGAGTGAATATAGTAAAGGGTGGGAATGGGGAATGGGCAGGGGAAGTGAGGGGATCAGGGAGGTGAGGAGTGAATATAGTAAAGGGTGGGAATGGGGAATGGGCAGGGGAAGGGAGGGGGATCAGGGAGGTGAGGAGTGAATATAGTAAAGGGTGGGAATGGGCAGGGGAAGGGAGGGGGATCAGGGAGGTGAGGAGTGAATATAGTAAAGGGTGGGAATGGGGAATGGGCAGGGGAAGTGAGGGGGATCAGGGAGATGGGGAGTGAATATAGTAAAGGGTGGGAATGGGGAATGGGCATGGGGGGGAAGTGAGGGGGATCAGGGGGGAGATGGGGAGTGAATATAGTAAAGGGTGGGAATGGGGAATGGGCAGGGGAAGTGAGGGGGATCAGGGAGGTGAGGAGTGAATATAGTAAAGGGTGGGGTGGGGAATGGGCAGGGAAGGGAGGGGGATCAGGGAGGTGAGGAGTGAATATAGTAAAGGGTGGGAATGGGGAATGGGCAGGGGAAGTGAGGGGGATCAGGAGATGGGGAGTGAATATAGTACAGGGTGGGAATGGGGAATGGGCAGGGGAAGGGAGGGGGATCAGGGAGATGGGGAGTGAATATAGTAAAGGGTGGGAATGGGGAATGGGCAGGGAGGGGGATCAGGGAGATGAGGAGTGAATATAGTAAAGGGTGGGAATGGGGAATGGGCATGGGGAAGGGAGGGGGATCAGGGAGATGGGGAGTGAATATAGTAAAGGGTGGGAATGGGGAATGGGCAGGGGAAGGGAGGGGGATCAGGGAGGTGAGGAGTGAATATAGTAAAGGGTGGGAATGGGGAATGGGCAGGGAAGGGAGGGGGATCAGGGAGATGGGGAGTGAATATAGTAAAGGGTGGGAATGGGGAATGGGCAGGGGAAGTGAGGGGGATCAGGGAGGTGAGGAGTGAATATAGTAAAGGGTGGGAATGGGGAATGGGCAGGGAAGGGAGGGGGATCAGGGAGGTGAGGAGTGAATATAGTAAAGGGTGGGAATGGGGAATGGGCAGGGGAAGGAGGGGGATCAGGGAGATGGGGAGTGAATATAGTAAAGGGTGGGAATGGGGAATGGGCAGGGGGGAAGTGAGGGGGATCAGGGAGGTGAGGAGTGAATATAGTAAAAGGGTGGGAATGGGCAGGGGAAGGGAGGGGGATCAGGGAGGTGAGGAGTGAATATAGTAAAGGGTGGGAATGGGGAATGGGCAGGGAAGTGAGGGGGATCAGGGAGATGGGGAGTGAATATAGTACAGGGTGGGAATGGGGAATGGGCAGGGGAAGGAGGGGATCAGGAGATGGGAGTGAATATAGTAAAGGGTGGGAATGGGGAATGGGCAGGGAGGGGGATCAGGGAGATGAGGAGTGAATATAGTAAAGGGTGGGAATGGGGAATGGGCAGGGGAAGGGAGGGGGATCAGGGAGATGGGGAGTGAATATAGTAAAGGGTGGGAATGGGGAATGGGCAGGGGAAGGAGGGGGATCAGGGAGGTGAGGAGTGAATATAGTAAAGGGTGGGAATGGGGAATGGGCAGGGGAAGGGAGGGGGATCAGGAGATGGGGAGTGAATATAGTAAAGGGTGGGAATGGGGAATGGGCAGGGAAGGAGGGGGATCAGGGAGAGGGGATCAGGAGGTGAGGAGTGAATATAGTAAAGGGTGGGAATGGGGAATGGGCAGGGGAAGGGAGGGGGATCAGGGAGGTGAGGAGTGAATATAGTAAAGGGTGGGAATGGGGAATGGGCAGGGGAAGGAGGGGATCAGGGAGATGGGGAGTGAATATAGTAAAGGGTGGGAATGTGGAATGGGCAGGGGAAGTGAGGGGGATCAGGAGGTGAGGAGTGAATATAGTAAAGGGTGGGAATGGGGAATGGGCAGGGGAAGGGAGGGGATCAGGAGGTGAGGAGTGAATATAGTAAAGGGTGGGAATGGGGAATGGGCAGGGGAAGGGAGGGGGATCAGGGAGATGGGGAGTGAATATAGTAAAGGGTGGGAATGGGGAATGGGCAGGGGAAGGGAGGGGGATCAGGGAGGTGAGGAGTGAATATAGTAAAGGGTGGGAATGGGGAATGGGCAGGGGAAGGGGGGGATCAGGGAGGTGAGGAGTGAATATAGTAAAGGGTGGGAATGGGGAATGGGCAGGGGAAGGGAGGGGGATCAGGGAGGTGAGGAGTGAATATAGTAAAGGGTGGGAATGGGGAATGGGCAGGGGAAGGGAGGGGGATCAGGGAGGTGAGGAGTGAATATAGTAAAGGGTGGGAATGGGGAATGGGCAGGGGAAGGGAGGGGGATCAGGGAGGTGAGGAGTGAATATAGTAAAGGGTGGGAATGGGGAATGGGCAGGGGAAGGAGGGGATCAGGGAGATGGGGAATGAATATAGTAAAGGGTGGGAATGGGGAATGGGCAGGGGAAGGAGGGGGATCAGGGAGATGGGGAGTGAATATAGTAAAGGGTGGGAATGGGGAATGGGCAGGGGAAGGGGGAGGGGGATCAGGAGGTGAGGAGTGAATATAGTAAAGGGTGGGAATGGGGAATGGGCAGGGGAAGAAGGGAGGGGATCAGGGAGGTGGGGAGTGAATATAGTAAAGGGTGGGAATGGGGAATGGGCATGGGGGGAAGGGAGGGGGATCAGGGAGGTGAGGAGTGAATATAGTAAAGGGTGGGAATGGGGAATGGGCAGGGGAAGGAGGGGGATCAGGAGGTGAGGAGTGAATATAGTAAAGGGTGGGAATGGGGAATGGGCACGGGGGAAGTGAGGGGGATCAGGGAGATGGGGAGTGAGTGAATATTGTAAAGGGTGGGAATGGGGAATGGGCAGGGGAAGGGAGGGGGATCAGGGAGGTGAGGAGTGAATATAGTAAAGGGTGGGAATGGGGAATGGGCAGGGGAAGGGAGGGGATCAGGGAGATGGGGAGTGAATATAGTAAAGGGTGGGAATGGGGAATGGGCAGGGGAAGGGAGGGGGATCAGGGAGATGGGGAGTGAATATAGTAAAGGGTGGGAATGTTGAATGGGCAGGGAAGGGAGGGGATCAGGGAGGTCAGGAGTGAATATAGTAAAGGGTGGGAATTGGGAATGGGCAGGGGAAGGGAGGGGGATCAGGGAGATGGGGAGTGAATATAGTAAAGGGTGGGAATGGGGAATGGGCAGGGGAAGTGAGGGGGATCAGGGAGGTGAGGAGTGAATATAGTAAAGGGTGGGAATGGGGAATGGGCAGTGGAAGGGAGGGGGATCAGGGAGATGGGGAGTGAATATAGTAAAGGGTGGGAATGGGGAATGGGCAGGGGAAGGGAGGGGATCAGGGAGGTGAGGAGTGAATATAGTAAAGGGTGGGAATGGGGAATGGGCAGGGGAAGGGAGGGGATCAGGGAGGTGAGGAGTGAATATAGTAAAGGGTGGGAATGGGGAATGGGCACGGGAAGTGAGGGGGATCAGGGAGATGGGGAGTGAATATTGTAAAGGGTGGGAATGGGGAATGGGCAGGGGAAGGGAGGGGGATCAGGGAGGTGAGGAGTGAATATAGTAAAGGGTGGGAATGGGGAATGGGCAGGGGAAGGGAGGGGGATCAGGGAGATGGGGAGTGAATATAGTAAAGGGTGGGAATGGGGAATGGGCAGGGGAAGGGAGGGGATCAGGGAGATGGGGAGTGAATATAGTAAAGGGTGGGAATGTTGAATGGGCAGGGGAAGGGAGGGGGATCAGGAGGTCAGGAGTGAATATAGTAAAGGGTGGGAATTGGGAATGGGCAGGGGAAGGGAGGGGGATCAGGGAGATGGGGAGTGAATATAGTAAAGGGTGGGAATGGGGAATGGGCAGGGGAATATGAGGGGATCAGGGAGATGAGGAGTGAATATAGTAAAGGGTGGGAATGGGGAATGGGCAGTGGAAGGGAGGGGGATCAGGGAGATGGGGAGTGAATATAGTAAAGGGTGGGAATGGGGAATGGGCAGGGGAAGGGAGGGGGATCAGGGAGGTGAGGAGTGAATATAGTAAAGGGTGGGAATGGGGAATGTGGAATGGGCAGGGGAAGTGAGGGGGATCAGGGAGGTGAGGAGTGAATATAGTAAAGGGTGGGAATGGGGAATGGGCAGGGGAAGTGAGGGGGATCAGGGAGGTGAGGGGGAGTGAATATAGTAAAGGGTGGGAATGGGGAATGGGCATGGGGAAGGGAGGGGGATCAGGAGATGGGGAGTGAATATAGTAAAGGGTGGGAATTGGGAATGGGCAGGGGAAGGAGGGGGATCAGGGAGGTGAGGAGTGAATATAGTAAAGGGTGGAATGGGGAATGGGCAGGGGAAGGAGGGGGATCAGGGAGATGGGGAGTGAATATAGTAAAGGGTGGGAATTGGGAATGGGCAGGGGAAGTGAGGGGATCAGGAGATGGGGAGTGAATATAGTAAAGGGTGGGAATGGGGAATGGGCAGGGGGAAGGGAGGGGATGGGAGATGGGGAGTGAATATAGTAAAGGGTGGGAATGGGGAATGGGCAGGGGAAGGGAGGGGATCAGGAGGTGAGGAGTGAATATAGTAAAGGGTGGGAATGGGGAATGGGCAGGGGAAGGAGGGGGATCAGGGAGATGGGAGTGAATATAGTAAAGGGTGGGAATGGGGAATGGGCAGGGGAAGTGAGGGGGATCAGGGAGATGGGGAGTGAATATAGTAAAGGGTGGGAATGGGGAATGGGCAGGGGAAGGAGGGGGATCAGGGAGATGGGGAGTGAATATAGTAAAGGGTGGGAATGGGGAATGGGCAGGGGAAGGGAGGGGGATCAGGGAGATGGGGAGTGAATATAGTAAAGGGTGGGAATGTTGAATGGGCAGGGGAAGGGGAGGGGATCAGGGAGGTCAGGAGTGAATATAGTAAAGGGTGGGAATGGGGAATGGGCAGTGGAAGGAGGGGGATCAGGGAGATGGGGAGTGAATATAGTAAAGGGTGGGAATGGGGAATGGGCAGGGAAGGAGGGGATCAGGGAGGTGAGGAGTGAATATAGTAAAGGGTGGGAATGGGGAATGTGGAATGGGCAGGGGAAGTGAGGGGATCAGGGAGGTGAGGAGTGAATATAGTAAAGGGTGGGAATGGGGAATGGGCAGGGGAAGTGAGGGGGATCAGGGAGGTGAGGAGTGAATATAGTAAAGGGTGGGAATGGGGAATGGGCATGGGGAAGGGAGGGGGATCAGGGAGATGGGGAGTGAATATAGTAAAGGGTGGGAATGGGAATGGGCAGGGAAGTGAGGGGGATCAGGGAGGTGAGGAGTGAATATAGTAAAGTGTGGGAATGGGGAATGGGCAGGGGAAGGGAGGGGATCAGGGAGGTGAGGAGTGAATATAGTAAAGGGTGGGAATGGGGAATGGGCAGGGGAAGGAGGG
The DNA here is from genome assembly GCF_034236695.1 of Oncorhynchus nerka. Taxonomy (NCBI): domain Eukaryota; kingdom Metazoa; phylum Chordata; class Actinopteri; order Salmoniformes; family Salmonidae; genus Oncorhynchus; species Oncorhynchus nerka. The sequence continues at coordinate 32,762,832 of NC_088411.1, forward strand.
AGGGATCAGGGAGATGGGGAGTGAATATAGTAAAGGGGGTGGGAATTGGGAATGGGCATGGGGGGAAGTGAGGGGGATCAGGGAGATGGGGAGTGAATATAGTAAAGGGTGGGAATGGGGAATGGGCAGGGGAAGGGAGGGGATCAGGAGATGGGGAGTGAATATAGTAAAGGGTGGGAATGGGGAATGGGCAGGGGAAGGGAGGGGGATCAGGGAGGTGAGGAGTGAATATAGTAAAGGGTGGGAATGGGGAATGGGCAGGGGAAGGGAGGGGATCAGGGAGATGGGGAGTGAATATAGTAAAGGGTGGGAATGGGGAATGGGCAGGGGAAGTGAGGGGGATCAGGGAGATGGGGAGTGAATATAGTAAAGGGTGGGAATGGGGAATGGGCAGGGGAAGGGAGGGGATCAGGGAGATGGGGAGTGAATATAGTAAAGGGTGGGAATGGGGAATGGGCAGGGGAAGGGAGGGGATCAGGGAGATGGGGAGTGAATATAGTAAAGGGTGGGAATGTTGAATGGGCAGGGGAAGGGAGGGGGATCAGGGAGGTCAGGAGTGAATATAGTAAAGGGTGGGAATGGGGAATGGGCAGGGGAAGGGAGGGGGATCAGGGAGATGGGGAGTGAATATAGTAAAGGGTGGGAATGTTGAATGGGCAGGGGAAGGAGGGGGATCAGGGAGGTCAGGAGTGAATATAGTAAAGGGTGGGAATGGGGAATGGGCAGGGGAAGGGAGGGGATCAGGGAGATGGGGAGTGAATATAGTAAAGGGTGGGAATGGGGAATGGGCAGGGAAGTGAGGGGGATCAGGGAGGTGAGGAGTGAATATAGTAAAGGGTGGGAATGGGGAATGGGCAGTGGAAGGGAGGGGGATCAGGGAGATGGGGAGTGAATATAGTAAAGGGTGGGAATGGGGAATGGGCAGGGGAAGGGAGGGGATCAGGAAGGTGAGGAGTGAATATAGTAAAGGGTGGGAATGGGGAATGGGGAATGGGCAGGGGAAGTGAGGGGGATCAGGGAGGTGAGGAGTGAATATAGTAAAGGGTGGGAATGGGGAATGGGCAGGGGAAGTGAGGGGGATCAGGAGGTGAGGAGTGAATATAGTAAAGGGTGGGAATGGGGAATGGGCAGGGGAAGGGAGGGGGATCAGGGAGATGGGGAGTGAATATAGTAAAAATGGGGGGTGGGAATTGGGAATGGGCAGGGAAGGGAGGGGATCAGGGAGATGGGGAGTGAATATAGTAAAGGGTGGGAATGGGGAATGGGCAGGGAAGTGAGGGGGATCAGGGAGGTGAGGAGTGAATATAGTAAAGGGTGGGAATGAGGAATGGGCAGGGAAGTGAGGGGGATCAGGGAGGTGAGGAGTGAATATAGTAAAGGGTGGGAATGGGGAATGGGCAGGGGAAGTGAGGGGGATCAGGAGGTGAGGAGTGAATATAGTAAAGGGTGGGAATGGGGAATGGGCAGGGGGTGAGGGGGATCAGGGAGGTGAGGAGTGAATATAGTAAAGGGTGGGAATGGGGAATGGGCAGGGGAAGGGAGGGGGATCAGGAGATGGGGAGTGAATATAGTAAAGGGTGGGAATTGGAATGGGCAGGGGAAGTGAGGGGGATCAGGGAGGTGAGGAGTGAATATAGTAAAGGGTGGGAATGGGGAATGGGCAGGGGAAGGGAGGGGGATCAGGGAGGTGAGGAGTGAATATAGTAAAGGGTGGGAATGGGGAATGGGCAGGGGAAGGGAGGGGGATCAGGGAGATGGGGAGTGAATATAGTAAAGGGTGGGAATGGGGAATGGGCAGGGGAAGGGAGGGGGATCAGGGAGATGGGGAGTGAATATAGTAAAGGGTGGGAATGTTGAATGGGCAGGGGAAGGGAGGGGGATCAGGGAGGTCAGGAGTGAATATAGTAAAGGGTGGGAATGGGAATGGGCAGGGGAAGGGATGGGGATCAGGGAGATGGGGAGTGAATATAGTAAAGGGTGGGAATGGGGAATGGGCAGGGGAAGTGAGGGGATCAGGAGGTGAGGAGTGAATATAGTAAAGGGTGGGAATGGGGAATGGGCAGTGGAAGGGAGGGGGATCAGGGAGATGGGGAATGAATATAGTAAAGGGTGGGAATGGGGAATGGGCAGGGAAGGGAGGGGGATCAGGGAGGTGAGGAGTGAATATAGTAAAGGGTGGGAATGGGGAATGGGCAGGGGAAGTGAGGGGGATCAGGGAGGTGAGGAGTGAATATAGTAAAGGGTGGGAATGGGGAATGGGCAGGGGAAGGGAGGGGGATCAGGGAGATGGGGAGTGAATATAGTAAAGGGTGGGAATGGGGAATGGGCAGGGGAAGTGAGGGAGATCAGGAGGTGAGGAGTGAATATAGTAAAGGGTGGGAATGGGGAATGGGCAGTGGAAGGGAGGGGGATCAGGGAGATGGGGAGTGAATATAGTAAAGGGTGGGAATGGGGAATGGGCAGGGTAAGGGAGGGGATCAGGAAGGTGAGGAGTGAATATAGTAAAGGGTGGGAATGGGGAATGGGGGGCAGGGGAAGTGAGGGGGATCAGGGAGGTGAGGAGTGAATATAGTAAAGGGTGGGAATGGGGAATGGGCAGGGAAGTGAGGGGGATCAGGAGGTGAGGAGTGAATATAGTAAAGGGTGGGAATGGGGAATGGGCAGGGGAAGGGAGGGGGATCAGGAGATGGGGAGTGAATATAGTAAAGGGAAAGGGTGGGAATTGGGAATGGGCAGGGGAAGGGAGGGGATCAGGGAGATGGGGAGTGAATATAGTAAAGGGTGGGAATGGGGAATGGGCAGGGAAGTGAGGGGGATCAGGGAGGTGAGGAGTGAATATAGTAAAGGGTGGGAATGAGGAATGGGGAATGGGCAGGGGAAGTGAGGGGGATCAGGGAGGTGAGGAGTGAATATAGTAAAGGGTGGGAATGGGGAATGGGCAGGGGAAGTGAGGGGGATCAGGGAGGTGAGGAGTGAATATAGTAAAGGGTGGGAATGGGGAATGGGCAGGGAAGGGAGGGGGATAAGGAGATGGGAGGAGATGGGGGAGGGGGGATAGTAAAGGAAAGGGTGGGAATGGGAATGGGCAGGGGAAGGGAGGGGGATCAGGAGATGGGAGTGAATATAGTAAAGGGTGGGAATGGGGAATGGGCAGGGGAAGGAGGGGGATCAGGGAGGTGAGGAGTGAATATAGTAAAGGGTGGGAATGAGGAATGGGCAGGGGAAGGAGGGGGATCAGGGAGGTGAGGAGTGAATATAGTAAAGGGTGGGAATGGGGAATGGGCAGGGGAAGGGAGGGGGATCAGGGAGATGGGGAGTGAATATAGTAAAGGGTGGGAATGGGGAATGGGCAGGGGAAGTGAGGGGATCAGGGGGAGGGAGTGAATATAGTAAAGGGTGGGAATGGGGAATGGGCAGGGGAAGGGAGGGGGATCAGGGAGATGGGGAGTGAATATAGTAAAGGGTGGGAATGGGAATGGGCAGGGGAAGTGAGGGGGATCAGGGAGGTGAGGAGTGAATATAGTAAAGGGTGGGAATGGGGAATGGGCAGGGGAAGGGAGGGGGATCAGGGAGGTGAGGAGTGAATATAGTAAAGGGTGGGAATGGGGAATGGGCAGTGGAAGGGAGGGGGATCAGGAGATGGGGAGTGAATATAGTAAAGGGTGGGAATGGGGAATGGGCAGGGGAAGGGAGGGGATCAGGGAGATGGGGGTGAATATAGTAAAGGAAAGGGTGGGAATGGGAATGGGCAGGGGAAGGGAGGGGGATCAGGGAGATGGGAGTGAATATAGTAAAGGGTGGGAATGGGGAATGGGCAGGGGAAGTGAGGGGGATCAGGGAGGTGAGGAGTGAATATAGTAAAGGGTGGGAATGAGGAATGGGGAATGGGCAGGGGAAGGGGGGGATCAGGGAGGTGGGAGTGAATATAGTAAAGGGTGGGAATGGGGAATGGGCAGGGGAAGTGAGGGGGATCAGGGAGGTGAGGAGTGAATATAGTAAAGGGTGAGAATGGGGAATGGGCAGGGAAGGAGGGGATCAGGGAGATGGGGAGTGAATATAGTAAAGGGTGGGAATGGGGAATGGGCAGGGGAAGGGATGGGGGGATCAGGGAGGTGAGGAGTGAATATAGTAAAGGGTGGGAATGGGGAATGGGCAGGGGAAGTGAGGGGGATCAGGGAGATGGGGAGTGAATATAGTAAAGGGTGGGAATGGGGAATGGGCAGGGGAAGGGAGGGGATCAGGAGGTGGGGATTGAATATAGTAAAAAGGGTGGGAATGGGGAATGGGCAGGGGAAGGAGGGGGATCAGGGAGATGGGGAGTGAATATAGTAAAGGGTGGGAATGGGGAATGGGCAGGGGAAGGGAGGGGGATCAGGGAGGTGAGGAGTGAATATAGTAAAGGGTGGGAATGGGGAATGGGCAGGGGAAGGGAGGGGGATCAGGGAGGTGAGGAGTGAATATAGTAAAGGGTGGGAATGGGGAATGGGCAGGGGAAGTGAGGGGGATCAGGGAGATGGGGAGTGAATATAGTAAAGGGTGGGAATGGGGAATGGGCAGGGGAAGGGAGGGGGATCAGGGAGATGGGGAGTGAATATAGTAAAGGGTAAAGGGGGAATGGGGAATGGGCAGGGGAAGGAGGGGATCAGGGAGATGGGGAGTGAATATAGTAAAGGCTGGGAATGGGGAATGGGCAGGGGAAGGGGGGGATCAGGGAGATGGGGAGTGAATATAGTAAAGGGTGGGGAATGGGAATGGGCATGGGGGGAATGGGGAGGGGGATCAGGGAGGTGAGGAGTGAATATAGTAAAGGGTGGGAATGGGGAATGGGCAGGGGAAGGAGGGGGATCAGGGAGATGAGGAGTGAATATAGTAAAGGGTGGGAATGGGGAATGGGCAGGGAAGGGAGGGGATCAGGGAGATGGGGAGTGAATATAGTAAAGGGTGGGAATGGGGAATGGGCAGGGAAGTGAGGGGGATCAGGGAGGTGAGGAGTGAATATAGTAAAGGGTGGGAATGGGGAATGGGGAATGGGCAGGGAAGGGAGGGGGATCAGGGAGATGGGGAGTGAATATAGTAAAGGGTGGGAATGGGGAATGGGCAGGGGAAGTGAGGGGGATCAGGGAGGTGAGGAGTGAATATAGTAAAGGGTGGGAATGGGGAATGGGAATGGGCAGGGGAAGGGAGGGGATCAGGGAGGTGAGGAGTGAATATAGTAAAGGGTGGGAATGGGGAATGGGCAGGGGAAGTGAGGGGGATCAGGGAGGTGAGGAGTGAATATAGTAAAGGGTGGGAATGGGGAATGGGGAATGGGAGGTGGGGGGGAAGGGAGGGGGATCAGGGAGGTGAGGGAGTGAATATAGTAAAGGGTGGGAATGGGGAATGGGCAGGGGAAGTGAGGGGGATCAGGGAGGTGAGGAGTGAATATAGTAAAGGGTGGGAATGGGGAATGGGCAGGGGAAGGGAGGGGGATCAGGGAGATGGGGAGTGAATATAGTAAAGGGTGGGAATGGGGAATGGGCAGGGGAAGGGAGGGGGATCAGGAGGTGAGGAGTGAATATAGTAAAGGGTGGGAATGGGGAATGGGCAGGGAAGTGAGGGGATCAGGGAGATGGGGAGTGAATATAGTAAAGGGTGGGAATGGGGAATGGGCAGGGGAAGGGAGGGGATCAGGGAGGTGGGGATTGAATATAGTAAAGGGAATGGGGAATGGGGAATGGATGGGGGGGAAGGGAGGGGATCAGGAGATCAGGAGGGGAGTGAATATAGTAAAGGCGGGAATGGGGAATGGGCAGGGGAAGTGAGGGGGATCAGGGAGGTGGGAGTGGGGAGTGGGAATATAGGAAAGGGGTGGGAATGGGGAATGGGCAGGGGAAGGGAGGGGGATCAGGGGAGATGGGGAGTGAATATAGTAAAGGGTGGGAATGGGGAATGGGCAGGGAAGGGAGGGGATCAGGAGATGAGGAGTGAATATAGTAAAGGGTGGGAATGGGGAATGGGCAGGGGAAGGGAGGGGGATCAGGGAGGTGAGGAGTGAATATAGTAAAGGGTGGGAATGGGGAATGGGCAGGGGAAGGGAGGGGGGATCAGGGAGATGGGGAGTGAATATAGTAAAGGGTGGGAATGGGGAATGGGCAGGGGAAGGAAGGGGGGATCAGGGGGAGATGGGGAGTGAATATAGTAAAGGGTGGGAATGGGGAATGGGCAGGGGAAGGGAGGGGATCAGGGAGATGGGGAGTGAATATAGTAAAGGCTGGGAATGGGGAATGGGCAGGGAAGGGAGGGGGATCAGGGAGATGGGGAGTGAATATAGTAAAGGGTGGGAATGGGGAATGGGCAGGGAAGGGAGGGGGGATCAGGGAGGCAGGGGAAGGAGGGGGAGGAGTGAATATAGTAAAGGGTGGGAATGGGAATGGGCAGGGGAAGGGAGGGGGATCAGGGAGATGAGGAGTGAATATAGTAAAGGGTGGGAATGGGGAATGGGCAGGGGAAGGGAGGGGGATCAGGGAGATGGGGAGTGAATATAGTAAAGGGTGGGAATGTGGAATGGGCAGGGGAAGTGAGGGGGATCAGGGAGGTGAGGAGTGAATATAGTAAAGGGTGGGAATGGGGAATGGGCAGGGGAAGGAGGGGGATCAGGGAGGTGAGGAGTGAATATAGTAAAGGGTGGGAATGGGGAATGGGCAGGGGAAGGGAGGGGGATCAGGGAGGTGAGGAGTGAATATAGTAAAGGGTGGGAATGGGGAATGGGCAGGGGAAGGGAGGGGGGATCAGGGAGATGGGAGTGAATATAGTAAAGGGTGGGAATGGGGAATGGGCAGGGGAAGGGAGGGGGATCAGGGAGGTGAGGAGTGAATATAGTAAAGGGTGGGAATGGGGAATGGGCAGGGGAAGGGTGGGATGGGGATCAGGGAGGTGAAGAGTGAATATAGTAAAGGGTGGGAATGGGCATGGGGAAGGGAGGGGGATCAGGAGGTGAGGAGTGAATATAGTAAAGGGTGGGAATGGGGAATGGGCAGGGGAAGGGAGGGGGATCAGGGAGGTGAGGAGTGAATATAGTAAAGGGTGGGAATGGGGAATGGGCAGGGAAGGGAGGGGGATCAGGAGGTCAGGGAGGAATATAGTAAAGGGTGGGAATGGGGAATGGGCAGGGGAAGGGAGGGGGATCAGGGAGATGGGGAGTGAATATAGTAAAGGGTGGGAATGGGGAATGGGCAGGGGAAGGGAGGGGATCAGGGAGGTGAGGAGTGAATATAGTAAAGGGTGGGAATGGGGAATGGGAATGGGGAATGGGGAATGGGCAGGGGATCAGGGAGGTGAGGAGTGAATATAGTAAAGGGTGGGAATGGGGAATGGGCAGGGGAAGGAGGGGGATCAGGGAGATGGGGAGTGAATATAGTAAAGGGTGGGAATGGTCAGGGAAGTGAGGGGGATCAGGGAGGTGAGGAGTGAATATAGTAAAGGGTGGGAATGTTGAATGGGCAGGGGAAGGGAGGGGATCAGGGAGATGGGGAGTGAATATAGTAAAGGGTGGGAATGGGGAATGGGCAGGGAAGTGAGGGGGATCAGGGAGGTGAGGAGTGAATATAGTAAAGGGTGGGAATGGGGAATGGGCAGGGGAAGGAGGGGGATCAGGGAGATGGGGAGTGAATATAGTAAAAAGGGTGGGAATGGGGAATGGGCAGGGGAAGGGAGGGGGATCAGGGAGGTGAGGAGTGAATATAGTAAAGGGTGGGAATGGGGAATGGGAATGGGAAGGGAGGGGGATCAGGGAGGTGAGGAGTGAATATAGTAAAGGGTGGGAATGGGGAATGGGCAGGGGAAGTGGTGGGGGGATCAGGGAGGTGAGGAGTGAATATAGTAAAGGGTGGGAATGGGAATGGGGAATGGGCAGGGGAAGGGAGGGGGATCAGGGAGGTGAGGAGTGAATATAGTAAAGGGTGGGAATGGGGAATGGGCAGGGGAAGGAGGGGGATCAGGGAGATGGGGAGTGAATATAGTAAAGGGTGGAATGGGGAATGGGGAATGGGCAGGGGAAGGGAGGGGGATCAGGAGGTGAGGAGTGAATATAGTAAAGGGTGGGAATGGGGAATGGGCATGGGGGGAAGGAGGGGGATCAGGAGATGGGGAGTGAATATAGTAAAGGGTGGGAATGGGGAATGGGGAATGGGCAGGGAAGGAGGGGATCAGGGAGATGGGGAGTGAATATAGTAAAGGGTGGGAATGGGGAATGGGCAGGGGAAGGAGGGGATCAGGGAGATGGGGAGTGAATATAGTAAAGGGTGGGAATGGGGAATGGGGAATGGGCAGGGGAAGGGAGGGGGATCAGGGAGGATCAGGAGAGGAGTGAATATAGTAAAGGGTGGGAATGGGGAATGGGCAGGGGAAGGAGGGGGATCAGGGAGATGGGGAGTGAATATAGTAAAGGGTGGGAATGGGGAATGGGCAGGGGAAGTGAGGGGGATCAGGGAGGTGAGGAGTGAATATAGTAAAGGGTGGGAATGGGGAATGGGCAGGGAAGTGAGGGGGATCAGGGAGGTGAGGAGTGAATATAGTAAAGGGTGGGAATGGGGAATGGGCAGGGAAGGAGGGGGATCAGGGAGTGAGGAGTGAATATAGTAAAGGGTGGGAATGGGGAATGGGCAGGGGAAGGGAGGGGGATCAGGGAGGTGAGGAGTGAATATAGTAAAGGGTGGGAATGGGGAATGGGCAGGGGAAGGGAGGGGGATCAGGGAGGTGAGGAGTGAATATAGTAAAGGGTGGGAATGGGGAATGGGAGGGGAAGGGATGGGGATCAGGGAGATGGGAGTGAATATAGTAAAGGGTGGGAATGGGGAATGGGCAGGGGAAGGAGGGGGGGGATCAGGGAGATGGGGAGTGAATATAGTAAAGGGTGGGAATGGGGAATGGGGAATGGGCAGGGGAAGGGAGGGGGATCAGGGAGGTGAGGAGTGAATATAGTAAAGGGTGGGGTGGGAATGGGAATGGGCAGGGGAAGTGTAAAGGGGGGGATCAGGGAGGTGAGGAGTGAATATAGTAAAGGGTGGGAATGGGGAATGGGCAGGGGAAGGAGGGGGATCAGGAGGTGAGGAGTGAATATAGTAAAGGGGTGGAATGGGGAATGGGCAGGGAAGGGAGGGGATCAGGGAGATGGGAGTGAATATAGTAAAGGGTGGGAATGGGGAATGGGCAGGGAAGGGAGGGGGATCAGGGAGGTGAGGAGTGAATATAGTAAAGGGTGGGAATGGGGAATGGGCAGGGGAAGGGAGGGGGATCAGGGAGGTGAGGAGTGAATATAGTAAAGGGTGGGAATGGGGAATGGGCAGGGGAAGGGAGGGGATCAGGGAGATGGGAGTGAATATAGTAAAGGGTGGGAATGGGGAATGGGCAGGGAAGGGAGGGGGATCAGGGAGGTGAGGAGTGAATATAGTAAAGGGTGGGAATGGGGAATGGGCAGGGGAAGGAGGGGGATCAGGGAGGTGAGGAGTGAATATAGTAAAGGGTGGGAATGGGAATGGGGAATGGGCAGGGGAAGGAGGGGGATAAAGGGTGGGAAGGCAGGGGAGGAGGGGATGAATATAGTAAAGGGTGGGAATGGGGAATGGGCAGGGAAGGAGGGGATCAGGGAGATGGGGAGTGAATATAGTAAAGGGTGGGAATGGGGAATGGGCAGGGGAAGGGATGGGGGGGATCAGGGAGGTGAGGGGAGTGAATATAGTAAAGGGTGGGAATGGGGAATGGGCAGGGGAAGGAGGGGATCAGGGAGATGGGGAGTGAATATAGTAAAGGGTGGGAATGGGGAATGGGCAGGGGAAGGAGGGGGATCAGGGAGGTGAGGAGTGAATATAGTAAAGGGTGGGAATGGGGAATGGGCAGGGGAAGGAGGGGGGATCAGGGAGGTGATGGGGAGTGAATATAGTAAAGGGTGGGAATGGGGAATGGGCAGGGGAAGGAGGGGGATCAGGGAGGTGAGGAGTGAATATAGTAAAGGGTGGGAATGGGGAATGGGCAGGGGAAGGGAGGGGGATCAGGAGATGGGGAGTGAATATAGTAAAGGGTGGGAATGGGGAATGGGCAGGGGAAGGGAGGGGGATCAGGGAGGTGAGGAGTGAATATAGTAAAGGGTGGGAATGGGGAATGGGCAGGGGAAGGGAGGGGGATCAGGGAGGGGGAGTGAATATAGTAAAGGGTGGGAATGGGGAATGGGCAGGGGAAGGGAGGGGGATCAGGGAGATGGGGAGTGAATATAGTAAAGGGTGGGAATGGGGAGGGAATGGGGAATGGGCAGGGGAAGGGAGGGGGATCAGGGAGGTGAGGAGTGAATATAGTAAAGGGTGGGAATGGGGAATGGGCAGGGGAAGGGAGGGGGATCAGGGAGGTGGGAGTGAATATAGTAAAGGGTGGGAATGGGGAATGGGGGAATGGGCAGGGAAGGGAGGGGGATCGGGAGGTGAGGAGTGAATATAGTAAAGGGTGGGAATGGGAATGGGCAGGGGAAGGAGGGGATCAGGGAGATGGGGAGTGAATATAGTAAAGGGTGGGAATGGGGAATGGGCAGGGGAAGGGAGGGGGATCAGGGAGGTCAGGGAGAGGAGTGAATATAGTAAAGGGTGGGAATGGGGAATGGGGAATGGGCAGGGGAAGGGAGGGGGATCAGGGAGATGGGGAGTGAATATAGTAAAGGGTGGGAATGGGAATGGGGAATGGGCAGGGGAAGGGAGGGGATCAGGGAGATGGGGAGTGAATATAGTAAAGGGTGGGAATGGGGAATGGGCAGGGGAAGGGAGGGGGATCAGGGAGATGGGAGTGAATATAGTAAAGGGTGGGAATGGGGAATGGGGAATGGGCAGGGAAGGAGGGGGATCAGGAGGTGAGGAGTGAATATAGTAAAGGGTGGGAATGGGGAATGGGCAGGGGGAAGGAGGGGGATCAGGGAGATGGGGGGAGTGAATATAGTAAAGGGTGGGAATGGGAATGGGGGGAATGGGATCAGGGAGGTGAGGAGTGAATATAGTAAAGGGGGATCAGGAGGGGGATGAGGAGTGAATATAGTAAAGGGTGGGAATGGGGAATGGGCAGGGGAAGGAGGGGGATCAGGGAGGTGAGGAGTGAATATAGTAAAGGGTGGGAATGGGGAATGGGCAGGGGAAGGAGGGGGATCAGGGAGGTGGGGAGTGAATATAGTAAAGGGTGGGAATGGGGAATGGGCATGGGGGGAAGGGAGGGGGATCAGGAGGTGGGGAGTGAATATAGTAAAGGGTGGGAATGGGGAATGGGCAGGGGAAGGAGGGGATCAGGGAGGTGAGGAGTGAATATAGTAAAGGGTGGAATGGGGAATGGGCAGGGGAAGGGAGGGGGATCAGGGAGTGAGGAGTGAATATAGTAAAAGGGTGGGAATGGGGAATGGGCAGGGGAAGGGAGGGGATCAGGGAGATGGGGAGTGAATATAGTAAAGGGTGGGAATGGGGAATGGGGAATGGGCAGGGGAAGGAGGGGGATCAGGGAGGTGAGGAGTGAATATAGTAAAGGGTGGGAATGGGGAATGGGCAGGGGAAGGAGGGGATCAGGAGGTGAGGAGTGAATATAGTAAAGGGTGGGAATGGGGAATGGGCAGGGGAAGGGAGGGGGATCAGGGAGGTGAGGAGTGAATATAGTAAAGGGTGGGAATGGGGAATGGGCAGGGGAAGGGAGGGGGATCAGGGAGGTGAGGAGTGAATATAGTAAAGGGTGGAATGGGGAATGGGCAGGGGAAGGAGGGGATCAGGGAGATGGGGAGTGAATATAGTAAAGGGTGGGAATGGGGAATGGGGGGAATTAGGG
>NC_088411.1:32779648-32794648 GCF_034236695.1 Oncorhynchus nerka
TGTGTGTGTGTTTGAATTTCCTGAGTGTGTGTAATTGTCACGATGATGGATTTACATCTTTCCATTCCTGTGTTATTACGGAGTAAACAGCTGTTTGGCTCATGTTTTATGGTGACAGAGAAGAATGTGTGTGTGTGTGTGTGTGTGTGTGTGTGTGTGTGTGTGTGTGTGTGTGTGTGTGTGTGTGTGTGTGTGTGTGTGTGTGTGTGTGTGCGCGTGCGTGCGTGTGTGTGTGTGCGTGTGTGTGTCCACATTCGTGCATGCATGATTATGATTGTGTGCGCGTGTGTGTGTGTGCAAGCTCCCCTGTGTGTGTGTGTATGTGTGTGTGTGTGTGTGTGTGTGTGTGTGTGTGTGTGTGTGTGTGTGTGTGTGTGTGTGTGTGTGTGTGTGTGTGTGTAACCTACAGCGTCTGTATAGCTCTGAGAGAAGCGAAGGTGCCCTTGGCCACAGTCTGTATCTTGTTGTCGTACAGAGACAGAAGAGAGAGGTTCTGCAGGTCTGTGAAGGCATTGGCCCGAACACAGTGGATCTTATTGGCATTCAACAACCTGGGACAGGAAGGTAGAGAGAGAGAGAGACAGAGAGAGAGAAGGGGGTGGGGGGAGAGAGCAAGAGAGAGAGAGAGGGGGGGGAGAGAGAAAGATAGAAAGAGACAGAGAGAGAGGGGTTGGGGGAGAGAGAGCGAGAGAGAGATCAAGAGAGAGAGAGGGGGGAGAGCGAGAGAGAGAGAGAGGGGGGAGAGGGGGTGGGGGAGAAAGAGAGAGAGAAAGATAGAAAGAGACAGAGAGAGAGGGTGGGGGGGAGAGAGAAAGATAGAGAGAAAGGGGGTGGGGAGAGAGAGAGAGACAAAGAGAGAGGGGGGTGAGGGGAGAAAGAGAGAGAGAGAGAAAGTTAGAAAGAGACATAGAGATAGAGGGGTAGGAGGGAGAGAGAGTGAGAGAGAGAGAGAGAGGGGGGGGAGGGGGTGGGGGGAGAAAGAGAGAGAGAACGATAGAAAGAGACAGAGAGAGAGGGGTGGGGGGAGAGAGAGCGAGATAGAGAGAGAGAGAGAGGGGGAGGGGGTGGGGGAGAAAGAGAGAGAGAAAGATAGAAAGAGACAGAGAGAGAGGGGTGGGGGAGAGAGAGCGAGATAGAGAGAGAGGGGGTGGGGGGTAGAAAGAGAGAGAGAAAGAGAAAGAGACAGAGAGAGAGGCGTGGGGGGAGAGAGAGCGAGATAGAGCGAGAGAGAGAGAGAGAGAGAGGGGGAGAAAGAGAGTTAAAAAAAATAAAAGGGAAATATGTTACCTACAATCATCAATGTAAACTGAATATTATCAAGGAGTAGCCACTGTGTACTTACAGTAGTTGCAGGGCATATAGTCCATCAAACACTCCTTTGGGAAGCTCCGTAATCTTATTCCCATACAGGACTCTGGAAAAGATCAATTGATAAATTAATTAATTAAATCAGTGACTCAATCAATCAACAATAAATCAGAAATGCACTTATGGTTATAGTGACTCACAGTGAGTTGAGAGATCTCAGGCCTTGGAAGGCATCAGGAGCTATTTCAGATATCTGGTTATTACTCAGGTCTCTGAAGGGGGGGGGGGTTGAAAAGGGGGCGGGGGTTAAAGAGGCATTCAATGTGGGAGGCCTTGTCTTCACCCAGGCCCAACTTTCATACTGTAACTCTAACCCTTAACCCCTAGGACTCAACTAAGTCCTTACAGTACCTGTTACGGATACAGTTATCCTGTGTGTGTGTGTATCCTGTGTGTGTGTGTTTCTTTTCTCTCCTTCTCCCCTCACAGGTGAAAACCATCACTCCCCAATCAGTCAACAATCAATCATCAATCAGAAGACACACCTCCTCCTATTTCCTACCTTATCACAGTTCCTTCCCCCTGGTTTAAAAACCCCATCATTTGTTTGTTCTAGCTCAATCTCTAGCGCAATCTCTCTGTAAATGCCATGTCTGTAGGTCTCTGTGTTTCACTCTCGCTTTGTGTCGTAACCTCTCTTTTGTTTAAGCACCTCATAGCACTTTGTCATCACCTGTGAGTATTGTTTTTGGTTATGGTGTTTGTTTGTTGCTGGTGGGAAAAGGGGGGAAACCAAGACAAGTCGCCCATGGGCATACATTACCCGTAGGTGAACTTTGTTAAATACACTAGTTAGAACTGGGCGGACCACCCACTGTATTTTTGGTTAGTTAGTTAGCTGTTGTTAAAGTAGGCTAGTCTAGCTTAGGGGTGTTTTGGATGCTTATTGTTTCTTTCCTTGGGTCCAGCTCAGCCCATTTTCCTGCTCCCCCCATTACCGTGTGTTTATAAATAAACCTAGAGTTTGACGGTAGATTTCTGTTGTCGTGGTTATTTCGTGCACACTTTTACTTTGTCACAATAATAATTTGCATGAGTTATGTTACGGGTCTCATTAACATCCCCCCTAGACTATCGGGCCAAAAGGGATTCGTAACATAAGTGGGGGCTCATCCGGGATCTGTCATAACTGACACCCATGCCGCTCATGTAGATTGTTGTAGTGGTATAGTTCAGTGTTGAGCGTCATAGCTGAAGTAGCATTAGTGTTTGCTATTTTCTTTGGCACTTGTGAAGTAGTGTAAAATGAATACTTTTGATTTGAGATCCTTTTTGGATAACCCTTCGTGGGAGGTTTTTGACAAATGTCGTAGAGTTGATTTAATGACCTTGGCTGACCATTAGTCAGTATCGATTCCGCAGAGTTTAGTTAAGGCGGAGGTTAAACAGCTAGTGTTAAATGTTTTGTTGGAAGAGCAGGTGCTTGTGTTACCGCTGCCTGAGCCTACTACCCCTGTAGCGGATGTTGTTGCTCCTGTAAGCCCATTGGTGTCTGATAATGAGGGCGAGGCTAAAACACCAGCCACATTGTCCCGTTTTGATCCACTCTCCCCACTGTCAAATGGTGATGCCAGGAGGGATGTCCGTTTAGCACAGTTCCAACTGGAGGTGGAAGAGAGAGCCCAAATTAGGCGAGAGACTCTCCAGTTGTAGATGTGCAAAATAGAGGCAGAAAAAGAACGAGAACAACGGCATTTGGAGATGTGTAAAATTGAGGCAGACAGAGAACAAAGGCAGTTGGAGTTCAAAATGCGCCAGATGGAACTGGAGGCAGAGACAGCGAGGCTAGCCTCCGGTCCTACTGTGCCTGTTTGTGAGCCGTCCTCACCTACTGTGTCCTCAAACACGTTTGACATTAGTAGGCAGGTTGCCTTAGTACCTTTGTTCAGAGAGTCAGAGGTTGACTCCTATTTTTGTGTATTTGAGCGTGAAGAGGTATGGTGCCTATTACTTCAGTGTAAATTAACTGGTAAAGCCCAAGAGGTTTTGTCAGCGCTACCTCTGGAGGACAGTTTGAATTATGAAGTGGTCAAAGCTACTGTTCTTCGTGCCTATGAGCTTGTGCCTGAGGCATACCGACAGAGATTTAGGTCTCATAGAAAGTCTTCTAGTAAGACTTATGTGGAATTTGCTAGAGACAAGGGAAATCTGTTTGATAAATGGCATGCTGCTAGTAAGGTAACTGATTTCAACTCTCTCCGGGAGTTAATCTTGTTGGAAGAGTTTAAAAATTGCTTACCCGAACGCATTGTAGTTTACCTAAACGAACAGAAAGTATCCTCCCTGGCAGAAGCGTCTGTGTTGGCAGACGAGTGTGTGTTGACGCACAAGAGTGTGTTTTCGGCTCAAACTGAGAGTAGAGCCACTGAGTTTCCTATCTTTAGCCCTAGTCGGCCAGCAGTAGTATATCAAGCACGCCAGAAGAATGAGCGTCCCTGTTTCTATTGTCATAAAGTAGGACATATGATTAATGATTGCTTCCTGCTTAAACGCAAACAAGGGATGCCTCTTCGTGCCATGCCACCAACAGGTGTTGCTCTAATTCGTACAGTTGTGAGGTCTGCAACAAAACAGGTGCCTCAGGGTAACTGTAGTTTGAAAGTCTCAATCCCCGACCGCAGTTATGAACCATTAATTTTCGAGGGGTTTGTGTCCCTAACGAATGACGAAGCGTCTCAGCGACCGGTTAAAATCCTTAGAGATACTGGTGCGGCGCAGTCGTTTATATTGTCTGATGTGTTGCCCTTATCTGACGATACATACTGTGGTTCCAGTGTGTTAGTGCAGGGTATTGAAATGGGTTTTGTCCCAGTGCCATTGCACTTTGTGAAAGTACACTCTGAGTTAATCAGTGGAATATTCAGAGTGGGGGTACGTCCTATGTTGGCAGTGAAAGGTGTGACCTTTATAATGGGTAACGATATTGCCGGAGGAAAGGTAGTACCCGTATTGGAAGTATTGGATAAAAGTGACCACTCTCTCTCGAATGAGCTGGCACAGAGTTATCCACATGTGTTCCCCGCTTGTGCTGTCACTCGTGCTCAGGCACTACAAGAGGGTGACGTGATAGATTTGTCGAACACTGTTCTGTTCAAAGAGGTTGATCAAGAAGATGGATTGTGTGATACCTCTGAGAAGCTGATCACCTCTGACAAACAGCCCAGGAAAGAATCAAAGAACGTTGAACTTATTGCTGATGCAATACAGTTACCAGTCACTCGTGAGCAGCTGATTGCTAACCAAAAGGTTGACAACAAGCTTGCTAAATGTTTTTCTAGTGTTGTCTCATTGGAAGATGTGAAGAAGAAGAACGTGGCTTACTTCATTGATGGTAATCTCCTCATGCGTAAATGGAAATCCCATGTTGACGCGGATGGAGATTGGAATGCTATTTACCAAATAGTGATTCCTACAGCCTTTCGACAAAATGTGTTATCCCTTGCTCATGATCACCAGTGGTCTGGTCATTTAGGAATCACAAAAACGTATGATCGGATCCTTCGACATTTCTTTTGGCCGGGTTTAAAACAAGATGTGGCTCAGTTCTGTCGGACATGCCACACCTGTCAGATAACAGGAAAACCAAATCAGGTTATTCCTCCCGCTCCTCTTTGTCCCATACCTGTCATAGGTGAACCATTCGAGCATGTGGTGGTTGATTGTGTCGGACCGTTACCGAAGACAAAATCGGGTAACCAGTTTTTGTTAACGATAATGTGTATGGCTACAAGATACCCCGAGGCCATTCCTCTAAGAAGGATTACAGCCCCGGTAGTGAGTAAAGCCTTAATAAAATTCTTCACGACATTCGGGTTACCTAGGGTGGTACAAAGCGATCAAGGAACCAATTTCCTATCCAAGCTCTTCAGGCAGGTGTTAAAATCCTTGTCAATTACGCACCGTGTGTCAAGCGCCTATCACCCAAAGTCTCAGGGTGCACTTGAAAGATGGCATCAGACACTGAAGTCTATGCTACGTAAATATTGTTTGGAATCTGAGAAAGATTGGGATGAGGGAGTTCCTCTAGTTTTGTTTGCTGCTCGTGAAACTGTGCAGGAGTCCCTAGGTTTCAGCCCGGCTGAACTGGTGTTTGGTCACACAGTGAGAGGACCAATGAAAGTCCTTAAAGAACAGTTCTTGTCCCAAGAGTTGTGTACCAGAGATGAGAATGTGTTGGACTACGTTAGTCGCTTTCGTGAGCGCCTACACCAAGCTTGTGCTCTCGCAAAGGAAGCTCTGTCTTCCTCACAGAGGAGCATGAAAAGACACTATGATAAAGAGGCTGTTTCTCGTCCACTACAGCCAGGTGACCAAGTACTGGTGTTATTACCTGTTCCAGGATCTTCACTGTCAGCTCGTTTCTCGGGTCCTTATTTAATTGAAAAGAAAATAAGTGAAACTGACTATGTGCTTCAAACTCCTGATAGACAACGCCAATCTCGTGTGTGTCACATTAACATGTTGAAAGCTTACCACACCCGACCCATCACACAGTAAGAGAGTTCAAAAACAGAGGAAGGTACTGCTGTCTCCTCTGCTACTACTGCTATGATAGTGGACTGTCATATTGATGATGTTGATGGCTTGGAGTTGCGCAATACTCAGCAGCAGTGTGTTAGATTGCCCAACTCAGAAATGCTGCTGTCTATCCAATCCGGTCTGGTTCATTTAACGGATGGACAGGCCAATGATATTGTGAGGCTACTACACAGTTTTCCATGTCTCTTTAATGACGTTCCTACTCGCACAAATGTGTTGGAACATGACATTAATGTTGGAAATGCTACACCTATCAAGCAACACCCATATCGTATCAACGCTTCCAAGAGGAAGATAATGAGGGATGAGGTGAAATATTTGTTGGAGAATGACCTGGCTAAGCCAAGTTCAAGCCCTTGGAGTTCTCCTTGCATTTTGGTTCCTAAACCTGATGGTACGTCCAGGTTATGTACGGATTATCGAAAGGTAAATTCTGTCACAATGCCAGATTCGTTCCCGTTACCCCGACTGGACGACTGTATCGACACTATTGGTGCTGCTAAGTATGTAACTAAGTTAGACCTCTTAAAAGGTTACTGGCAGGTTCCGTTAACTTCACGTGCTTCTGAGATTTCTGCCTTTGTGACCCCAGACAACTTCCTACAGTACTCAGTCATGGCTTTTGGGATGCGAAATGCACCAGCCACTTTCCAACGACTGGTTAACTCTGTGTTAGCTGGCGTTCCTAATTGTAGTGCATACCTTGATGACCTAGTGATTTATTCGTCTGAGTGGTCAGATCATGTTGACTCTCTAAGGGTAGTATGTGAACGGTTGGCAGCTGCTTCTCTAACCCTGAACTTGGCAAAGTGCGAGTTTGGGAAGGCTACTGTTACCTATCTCGGTAAAGAGGTTGGCCATGGACAGGTGCGCCCTGTTGATGCCAAGGTCTTGGCTATAACTGCATTCCCTGCACCTACCACCCGACGAGAGCTACGCCGCTTTTTAGGGATGGTTGGCTACTACCGTAGCTTCTGTAAAAATTTCTCTGCGGTAGTTGCTCCATTGACCGATTTGCTTAGTCCGGCTAGATCATTTGTGTGGTCCCCTGATTGTAAGAGAGCTTTTGAATCAGCGAATGCACTCTTATGTAGTACACCTGTACTTGCTGCTCCAGATTTTGAACAACCGTTCAAACTTGAGGTAGATGCTAGTGCCAGAGGTGCTGGTGCTGTTCTACTGCAGCAGGACAAGAGTGGAGTGGATCATCCCGTTTGTTATTTTTCACGTAAATTTTATAAATGTCAAACAAACTATGCGACAATAGAACAAGAAGCTCTTGCTTTGTTGTTGGCTCTGCAATACTTTGAAGTATATATTGGTTCCAGTGCCCTACCCGTGATTGTATATACTGACCATAACCCCTTAGTTTTTCTCCACCGAATGTACAACCAGAACCAGCGCCTTATGCGTTGGGCGCTGATTGTACAAAATTATAATTTGGAGATCCGCCACAAAAAGGGTTCTGATAATGTGTTGGCAGATGCTTTGTCTCGTGTGTGAAAATGATTTCTGTATGTTTTGCAAGGTTGTTGCTTTGTTGTGAGTATTCATTGAAATACTGTAGTCGCAACCCCTAGGGTTGCTCTTTTAAGGGTGGGAGTGTTATGGATACAGTTATCCTGTGTGTGTGTGTATCCTGTGTGTGTGTGTTTCTTTTCTCTCCTTCTCCCCTCACAGGTGAAAACCATCACTCCCCAATCAGTCAACAATCAATCATCAATCAGAAGACACACCTCCTCCTATTTCCTACCCTATCACAGTTCCTTCCCCATGGTTTAAAAACCCCATCATTTGTTTGTTCTAGCTCAATCTCGAGCTCAATCTCTAGCTCAATCTCTAGCTCTCTAGCGCAATCTCTCTGTAAATGCCATGTCTGTAGGTCTCTGTGTTTCACTCTCGCTTTGTGTCGTAACCTTTTGTTTAAGCACCTCATAGCACTTTGTCATCACCTGTGAGTATTGTTTTTGGTTATGGTGTTTGTTTGTTGCTGGTGGGAAAAGGGGGAAACCAAGACAAGTCGCCCATGGGCATACACTACCCGTAGGTGAACTTTGTTAAATACACTAGTTAGAACTGGGCGGACCACCCACTGTATTTTTGGTTAGTTAGTTAGCTGTTGTTAAAGTAGGCTAGTCTAGCTTAGGGGTGTTTTGGATGCTTATTGTTTCTTTCCTTGGGTCCAGCTCAGCCCCTTTTCCTGCTCCCCCCATTACCGTGTGTTTATAAATAAACCTAGAGTTTGACGGTAGATTTCTGTTGTCGTGGTTATTTCGTGCACACTTTTACTTTGTCACAATAATAATTTGCATGAGTTATGTTACGGGTCTCATTAACATCCCCCCTAGACTGTCGGGCCAAAAGGGATTCGTAACAGTACCATAACTTATTATTCAAGTTTCCATTCTAGAACTTCCTGACGCAGCCATTGATATTCGGACAGAAGTGAGTTGACGATACTGCTAGCCAATCAAAACCCAGAATAGTGTGGTGTGTGTGTGTGGTGTATTAATGGAATCCAGGGCTATGGTCCATATGGAACAGGCTGTTTCTGTAAATGCCTGTCGTTAATAGGATCCACAGATCTCTGGCCACAAGCTAACCACAAAGTGTGTGTGTGTGTGTGTGTGTGTGTGTGTGTGTGTGTGTGTGTGTGTGTGTGTGTGCAGTGAACTCCAGTCAACTGCATGTCTTTAAAGGGAAATCATCATGTGGTCTTTAAAATGTGAAATGATCCCATTTGAGGCTAATGTTAAACTAAGTGCTAAATAAGTGTCTAGTGCAAAAGCCTGACGTTTCCTGGAAAATAGAGCTCTGGATTAGGAGGAGGTCACAGCATCTGATCTCAGACACACTCCTGTCATGTGAAAATAGAGCGCCAGACTAGTAGGAGGTTACATCATCTGATCTCAGACACACTTCTGTCATGTGAAAATAGAGCGCCAGACTAGTAGGAGGTTACAGCATCTGATCTCAGACACACTCCTGTCATGTGAAAATAGAGTCGTGGATAAGCATCTGATCTTAGACACACTCATGTCATGTGAAAATAGAGCGTCAGACTAGTAGGAGGTTACAGCATCTGATCTCAGACATACTCCTGTCATGTGAAAATAGAGTCGTGGATAAGCATCTGATCTCAGACACACTCCTGTCATGTGAAAATAGAGTCGTGGATAAGCATCTGATCTCAGACACACTCCTGTCATGTGAAAATAGAGTCCTGGATAAGCATCTGATCTCAGACACACTCCTGTCATGTGAAAATAGAGTCGTGGATAAGCATCTGATCTCAGACACACTTTAATCAATTAAAACAGACAGTTTTGCAATGAAGGTCTACAGTAGCCTCAACAGCACCCTGTAGGGTAGCACCACGGTGTAACCGGAGGACAGCGGAAGGGGGCTCATGCTTCTCACCCCCTTCCGTAGACATACACAGTAATTATGACATCTTCTGGAGGACGTCCTCCAACCTATCAGGGCTCTTGCAGCATGCACTGACATGTTGTCCACCCAATCAAAGGATCAGAGAATATGGTACTGAAAGCATAAGGTACAGCTAGCTAGAACTGCAGTGCATAACATGTGGTGAGTAGTTGCCTCAAAGAGAGAGCTAGCTATATTTCAAATTCAATGTTCACTTCAATTTACTTAGCTAGCCAATGCAGCTAGCTAGTTTAGCCTACTCAAAAACCTGGCTCAAACAGAGGGATGCTATGTTAGCTATCTGGCTATGGCTATCCAACACTGGAACCCTTCCAAGTCAAGGTAAGCTTTTGGTTTTATAAATGTATTGCCACCAGGGCCTACGGGTGTAACTGCTAAACTACTAGTTGTACACTGTACTGCATGATTGTAGCGGGTTTACTAATGCGTTAGTTCTAGTAGCTATGTTGACTTGACGTTAGCTCATATGGTGACACTGATGTAGGCTTGGAATGGTTTGGGTTGTGACATGAAAATAAGAAGGTAAGATTGACTAATTCTGTTTTGATTGGACCCCTGTGCCCTCTGGCCCGACAACAAAGTACATTGTCAACATTTCACCAGTTATTTTTTCATATAGGTGCAGTAGGCTGGGTTGTGAAATGAGTCTAAGTGGATTGCACTCAGTTATGTTATTTTAGTCCTAAACCTGGTGTATTTACAGTACATCTGTTCTTCAGCAACAAAGGAAGTGTGTGTACTTCAGCCCTCGAGAGTATATACTTGCATTAATACTTCAGCCCTACAGCTAGTGTACTTACATGTTTTCTTCTGCCCTAGAAGAAGTGTAGTTAGTGTACTTCAGCCCTAGAGGAAGTGTACGTAGTGTATGTCAGCCCTAGAGGAAGTGTACGTAGTGTATGTCAGCCCTAGAGGAAGTGTACGTAGTGTATGTCAGCCCTAGAGGAAGTGTACGTGAGGAAGTGTATGTCAGCCCTAGAGGAAGTGTACGTAGTGTATGTCAGTCAGCCCTAGAGGAAGTGTACGTAGTGTATTTCAGCCCTAGAGGAAGTGTGTATGTCAGCCCTAGAGGAAGTGTACGTAGTGTATGTCAGCCCTAGAGGAAGTGTACGTAGTGTATGTCAGCCCTAGAGGAAAGTGTATGTCAGCCCTAGAGGAAGTGTACGTAGTGTATGTCAGTCCTTGAGGAAGTGTGTAGTGTATGTCAGCCCTAGAGGAAGTGTAGTGTGTCAGCCCTAGAGGAAGTGTACGTAGTGTATGTCAGCCCTAGAGGAAGTGTACGTAGTGTATGTCAGCCCTAGAGGAAGTGTGTATGTCAGCCCTAGAGGAAGTGTACGTAGTGTATGTCAGCCCTAGAGGAAGTGTACGTAGTGTATGTCAGCCCTAGAGGAAGTGTACGTAGTGTATGTCAGCCCTAGAGGAAGTGTACGTAGTGTATGTCAGCCCTAGAGGAAGTGTACGTAGTGTATGTCAGCCCTAGAGGAAGTGTACGTAGTGTATGTCAGCCCTAGAGGAAGTGTACGTAGTGTATGTCAGCCCTAGAGGAAGTGTACGTAGTGTGTCAGCCCTAGAGAGTACATACTTACATCCTGCGCAGCTTCTTGTAGGGAAAGAAGGCACCGGGAGGGACTGACTTGATCCCATTCTGCTCCAGGCGACTAGAGAGAGACAGAGATGGGGAGGAAAGAGAGGGATGGAGAGAAGGAGAGGACGAGACAGACAGACGGAGAGATTGAGACAGAGAGAGGGAGGGATGGAGACAGAGAGACGAAGAGATGGAGACAGACAGAAGGAGAGAAAAACAGAGAGAGAGAGAGAGAGAGAAGGAGAAAATCAAGAGGAAGAGAAGGAGACAGAGATATGGAGACAGGGATACAGAGCGATGGAGACAGGGAGAGATGGAGAAAAGAGAGTGAGAGAGAAGGAGACAGAGATATGGAGACAGGGATACAGAGCGATGGAGACAGGGAGAGATGGAGAAAAGAGAGTGAGAGAGAAGGAGACATGGAGAAAAGAGAGATGTAGATACTAGGTAGTAAACCAAAAGAGATCACTATAGAAAGAAAGCAGAGTAGTCATACATTATCACAGACCCATGGTAATTGATCAGGTGCTGCCAACTTCCTTTAGAAATGGAGGTACAAGGAGAGACATGGAGGAACACAGTGGAGGTACAGGGAGAGACATGGAGGAACACAGTGGAGGTACAGGGAGAGACATGGAGGAACACAGTGGAGGTACAGGGAGAGACATGGAGGAACACAGTGGAGGTACAGGGAGAGACATGCAGGAACACAATGGAGGTACAGGGAGAGACATGCAGGAACACAGTGGAGGTACAGGGAGAGACATGGAGGAACACAGTGGAGGTACAGGGAGAGACATGCAGGAACACAGTGGAGGTACAGGGAGAGACATGGAGGAACACAGTGGAGGTACAGGGAGAGACATGCAGGAACACAGTGGAGGTACAGGGAGAGACATGGAGGAACACAGTGGAGGTACAGGGAGAGACATGGAGGAACACAGTGGAGGTACAGGGAGAGACATGGAGGAACACAGTGGAGGTACAGGGAGAGACATGGAGGAACACAGTGGAGGTACAGGGAGAGACATGGAGGAACACAGTGGAGGTACAGGGAGAGACACGGAGGAACACAGTGGAGGTACAGGGAGAGACATGGAGGAACACAGTGGAGGTACAGGGAGAGACACGGAGGAACACAGTGGAGGAACAGGGAGAGACACGGAGGAACACAGTGGAGGTACAGGGAGAGACATGGAGGAACACAGTGGAGGTACAGGGAGAGACACGGAGGAACACAGTGGAGGAACAGGGAGAGACATGGAGGAACACAGTGGAGGTACAGGGAGAGACATGGAGGAACACAGTGGAGGTGCAGGGAGAGACATGGAGGAGCACAGTGGAGGTACAGGGAGAGACATGGAGGAACACAGTGGAGGTACAGGGAGAGACATGGAGGAGCACAGTGGAGGTACATGGAGAGACATGGAGGAACACAGTGGAGGTACACAGTGAAACATGAAGACTGGAGAGAGAACTGTCTGCCCTGTCTGGGTCATATAAGCACTCAGAGTCAGACACAACCACACGTCCGTCAATCTGTCAACCACACGTCCATCAATCTGTCAACCACACGTCCGTCAATCTGTCAACCACACGTCCATCAATCTGTCAACCACACGTCCATCAATCTGTCAACCACACGTCCATCAATCTGTCTGTACACAGGTGTGTGAGAGGAGGGACACGTGACAGCGATGCTGGAGACTTCAGACATCACAGAAGTGTCTTCAGACATCACAGAAGTGACTTCAGACATCACAGAAGACTTCAGACATCACAGAAGTGTTTTCAGACATCACAGAAGTGTCTTCAGACATCACAGAAGTGACTTCAGACATCACAGAAGTGCCTTCAGACATCACAGAAGTGCCTTCAGACATCACAGAAGTGCCTTCAGACATCACAGAAGTGCCTTCAGACATCACAGTCGTGTCTTCAGACATCACAGAAGTGCCTTCAGACATCACAGAAGTGCCTTCAGACATCACAGAAGTGTCTTCAGACATCACAGTAGTGTCTTCAGACATCACAGTAGTGTCTTCAGACATCACAGAAGTGACTTCAGACATCACAGAAGTGCCTTCAGACATCACAGAAGTGCCTTCAGACATAACAGAAGTGCCTTCAGACATCACAGAAGTGCCTTCAGACATAACAGAAGTGCCTTCAGACATCACAGTAGTGTCTTCAGACATCACAGTAGTGTCTTCAGACATCACAGTAGTGTGGCACTGCTTTCTCTCTCTCTCTGAAACACACACAGATATCCTGGTGGAGATTGAAAGTACCAGACGTACTGTACTCAGTCTCAGATGTTCAGGAGAAACAGGCCTCAAGAGGTAGTCAGTAAGGGGCTCTGAACCGTATTAGTAACTGCCAGTGTGTGCGTGTGTGTGTGTATGTATGTGTGCGTGTGTGTGTATGTATGTGTGCATGTGTGTGTGTATGTATGTGTGCGTGTGTGTGTGTGTATGTATGTGTGCGTGTGTGTGTGTATGTATGTGTGCGTGTGTGTGTGCGTGTGTGTGTATGTATGTGTGCGTGTGTGTGTGTGTGTATGTATGTGTGTGTGTGAACATGGCTGCCAGTGTGTGCGTGTGTGTGTATGTATGTGTGCGTGTGTGTGTGTGTCTGAGCATTTGCAGGTTTGCGTGTGGTTGAGTGGTTGTGTGGCAGAGCAAGAGACAGCTGTCTCTGTCCAGCCCTGATCCAGTCCTCTAACCCCTCTGAGCCTCATTAAGGACTGTTTTAAAAGCTGTGAACTGACCTATAGTTAACAGCCAAGACTGGAGCTGTGGCTGGAGCTGTGGCTTTTCCTGGTGTAGGGGGTTCTGGTTGTGGTTGTGGCCAGGGCAGGGGCTGTGGGATTGGCCTGGGATAGGGCTTGGGCTGGTAAATATGAATGGGCCTAGAGAGAGTGCTTGGGAAGAGGGAGTTGGGGAGTTTGGGTATTGGGACCAAACTGAGGTGGCCTGATGGGAATGAGGCACACCGGTACCACAGTATTTCAGCATTAATTCAGAACAGGAATATTATATTTTATTTAGCCTTAATTCAGAACACCTAAAGGGTATTTATTTGTTTTTCAGAGCCTTGTGTATTTTAAGAACAGGGTCAGAATAATAGACCACTCCTGTTAAAGACCATCCGATATACCTAGAATAACAGGCCATCCGATATACCTAGAATAACAGGCCACTCCTGTTAAAGACTCTCCAGGACACCTAGAATAACATGCCACTCCTGTTAAAGACTCTCCAAGACACCTAGAATAACAGGCCACTCCTGTTAAAGACTCTTCAGGACACCTAGAATAACAGGCTACTCCTGTTAAAGACTCTCCAAGACACCTAGAATAACAGGCCACTCCTGTTAAAGACTCTTCAGGACACCTAGAATAACAGGCCACACCTGTTAAAGACTCTCCAAGACACAGAGAATAACAGGCCACTCCTGTTAAAGACTCTCCAAGACACCTAGAATAACAGGCCACTCCTGTTAAAGACCATCCGATATACCTAGAATAACAGGCCACTCCTGTTAAAGACTCTTCAGGACACCTAGAATAACAGGCCACTCCTGTTAAAGACTCTTCAGGACACCTAGAATAACAGGCCACTCCTGTTAAAGACTCTCCAAGACACAGAGAATAACAGGCCACTCCTGTTAAAGACTCTCCAGGACACCTAGAATAACAGGCCACTCCTGTTAAAGACTCTTCAGGACACCTAGAATAACAGGCCACTCCTGTTAAAGACTCTCCAAGACACAGAGAATAACAGGCCACTCCTGTTAAAGACTCTCCAAGACACCGAGAATAACAGGCCACTCCTGTTAAAGACTCTCCAAGACACCGAGAATAACAGGCCACTCCTGTTAAAGACTCTTCAGGACACCTAGAATAACAGGCCACTCCTGTTAAAGACTCTCCAAGACACCGAGAATAACAGGCCACTCCTGTTAAAGACTCTCCAAGACACCGAGAATAACAGGCCACTCCTGTTAAAGACTATCCAAGACACCTAGAATAACAGGCCACTCCTGTTAAAGACTCT